>NC_090732.1:103632553-103742553 GCF_036898095.1 Palaemon carinicauda
AGTGGGTACCAGGAGAAATTGTAAGAGATAGAAATTTACATTAGGATGTTCAAGTTCCTGAAAATATTGTTAAACGTCATGTTGGTCAATTACAGCCGTTAGATAAAAATCCTGCAGATTGTGAATGTTAGAGATGGAAAATATTCAGAAGTAGTCAGATCAAATGAATCGAACATTAACCAAGATGCTCAAACATCATATGTAGATTCAGAATTTATTCATGTACCAGTAGCCTATAGGATGAAGTTGAAGTACTTCCCAATGGGATGAATAGAGGGAAGCCCCTGACAAATTAGATTGGTAAAGTTTTGTACAATGTCAAGTTAAGGGGAGGGGGAGACTTATGTATTTGTGCTCTAATACCATATGCGTTGCGTGTACAGTCCAGGAGCCAAGGGGTGTTTGCATCCATTTTATGTCCACAAAATTACCCACCTGATTTTGATAGTGGACCACCTTGGACACATTTTTAGCGAAGTTGTTTGTTCTGAAACCCGGCAGTAATGGAGATATTCACTAGTTTGTTAGAAATGCTCTGATGCAAAATCGCTCCAAAAGTTAGGGGTACGGGAAATTAAAATTAACACAACATTGCACACAATTAACCTATGGTTTTGTGTTGGTGCTTAAATTGAAGCTAGTTTAGTTATCTACAACATGAAAACAAGTTCAAGGTCATCAGATGAAAGACAAGGTCACCAGAGGTCAAAGTGTGACATAATTTTACTTATGCTTGAAATTAAGACTTTCTTTCATTTGAAGGCCAACAAAAAAAACTCATGGTCACCAGAGGTCAAAGTGTGACGTAATTTTACTTATGCTTGAAATTAAGACTTTCTTTCATTTGAAGGCCAACAAAAAAAACTCATGATGATATAACTGTTTATTTGAATGCACATCTGAATACCATACAATATTAGGTAATTTTAGAAAAAGAATTGAAGTCTCTAACACAAACAGTAGTCCTTTGAGGTTGAGTTGAAAATAGCGAAAATTGGCAAAATTTCTCAATTGCATCCCTTACCCACCTGATTTTGATAGTGGACCTCATTGGACACAATTTTAGTTGGGGTGTTTGTTCTGAAACCCGGCAGTAATGGAGATATTTACTAGTTTGTTAGAATTTGATTACTTTAATTTTGTAACAATTTGTAATTTTAATATTTAATTCATCAAAAAAGCATTTTTAGCAGAAATATCTTAGCTAGTATCGTTGAATTAAAAAAAAGTAAACCATACACTTTTCCTATATGTGACCGATTAAGGGTTAATGCTCTTTTTTTTTCTTTTCAGGACTGACGAGTACATAGGGACATCATCAAGTATGGCGGATATCCCAAGAAAACGGAGACGGACAGCTTCACCGATACCTAGCCAATCCACTGATCCTGAGAGGTGCATCATATGCCAAAGAGATGAACCCAACCTTAATACATCAGGGACAGAGAATGGCAGATTAGCAGTAATCCAAGCTGCTGGCATTAGAGGGGACTGTGTGTTAGAGAGACTGAATCATGTTGATCAGGCGAAGTTTGTCTACCATGTTAATAATGATTGCTACAAACGGTACACACACAAAAGGAATCTTGAGAGATTGCAGCTGGTAGCAACATCTGACGCAGGTGCACAGCAGAGTACCTCATCTGGTGGTCAGATGAGGAGACGTTCCTCAACTGCAGCACGGGATCCAGCATCACGTGCAGAAAATGTAGACATCTTCTCCAAGCCGTGCTTCATATATGGCCATGTAAAACACAACAATGTATACAAGAAGTGGCGAATCTCGGAGGAAGGCCGTGCAAAGTCCTTCCTGAGAGCTGCACTGTCTCTTCGGGATGAAGTATACACGCGAACCAGTGACTTGCAAGATGCAGATGCTGTGTTTGGGGCAGATTTGTACTGTCACAATGACTGCATCCGCAAATATATCTTGAAAGGAGAAAGGCAGTCCTCCAAGTCTGCGTTGCCGTCCATTGGTCAAAAGAAGCTGGATATATTTGCAGATGTAATGAAGAACATTGAACCAGGTTTGAACTCTGGGAGGTGCTACAACTTGTCATATGTATCTGATAGTTGCAATAAAGTGGTACAGAGTGGTGATCAAGATGTCACTGCCTTCAGAAACAGGGATGTGAAACTGTATTTGCTAAATATGTGTGGTAATGATGTGTCATTCTTCACCCCTCAAAGTGCAAAGGCCCCTACAATCTTCTTCAAGAATAGTGCTGTAGATAGTATGCCACAACACTCTGATAGGGAAATGACTTCAGATATACTAAAACAGTGTGGTTTATTGTTAAGGAATTGTTTCTTGAAAGAGGACTTTGAGCTCAATGACAAATTCTGTGACGCCAATGAACTTGAGAAAGCGTACAGAGACATAGCAATTCCAGATGAAGTTGCCGAAGTGTTATCAACACTGTTTGACTTTGATGTGAAGTGCAATTACAATGACCCTGACAACTCACAGCATAAAAACCTGGATGACTGTGACATTTCTGATGGAAAAATGAGAAAAATACTCTCTGTTTATCAGGTCATGTTTTACATAGTGAACAATGGTAGCAAAGCACACTCGCCAAACAAAAGCCAAAGAGAACCAGAAGCAGTTGGCGGAAACTCAGAAGATCTTTGACATTGCCAGAGTGCGAGGGTATGACTTACAAGACCTGCTCACTTATGACCTGATCGACACAAACTATCTCTTCGACTCAGAAGGGCTAATGGTCAAACCAAACAAAAGTGACCTCTGCCATGAATTGGAGAAGTTGCTTGATGCAAATGACTACCTGCAGCCACCAGCATGGACACCTGCGAATACTGCTGCAATTGTGGATGTCATGGGTTACTTGCGTCGAATGCGAACGGTTAATATCAATACCTGGTACTTGGACTTTATTACTGGAATCTCTTGAGAGGTTATGGCCTCAAGGAACTGTGGATAAGAGCAGGTGTGGGAAATGCAACCAGATACATACCACTGCATACCTTGGCAGAGAAGATGGACCCTGAGATCCACAAAGTCATATTACCACTCCATCACCTTACTGGTTGTGATTCATCAAGCAAATTTGGAACTAAATCTTCTGGTTTGAAAGCAAAGCCTGCTCAATATCTCTGTGAATTTGGGAAGGATCCAACCAATATTGACTTTGCGGCAGTTGAAGAGTATCTTGTGAACGTCTTCAAATCTGGAACACAATGTAAATCAATGGACCAGCTGAGGCATCATCTCTACCATCACAGCAAGAAGACCATATTAGACCTTCCTCCAACTAGTCGCTCAGTTAAAGGACACATACTTCGAGCATTCTATGGGACATACTTGCAGTTACACTGCCTTGACAATGCAGAACTAAACCCGTGCGAGTTTGGCTTCTATCAGGATTACTGTGCTCTGCTGCCCGAGAGAATGCAGTTATTGCTTCCAAATGATTTTTCACTCCCATGCAAATATTCTGCCTGTGCTACCCAGCGCTGTCCTTGCAGACAAAATCAAATTACATGTTGCCCCTACTGCAGCTGCTAGTCAAACAACACAGGCTGTAAAAATCCGGTATCATAGAATCGTTTCACTAGTAAATAGGATTCATGCATGCAACTGATATTCTTCTAAAATGTTGGTGTAAAGGTTGATGGAAAATTATTTTTGTACCCTTCTTATCATATCTGTTAAGTTAAATGATGTTCCTGTGCATTGCCGTATGTCTGTCTTTTGCATGTATGTAATTGGCAAAAGTTGCCGATTTTCGCTATTTTCAACTCAACCTGAAAGGACTACTATTTGTGTTAGAGACTTCAATTCTTTTTCTAAAATTACCTAATATTGTATGATATTCAGATGGGCATTCAAATAAACAGTTATATCATCATGAGTTTTTTTGTTGGCCTTCAAGTGAAAGAAAGTCTTAATTTCAAGCATAAGTAAAATTACGTCACACTTTGACCTCTGGTGACCTTGTCTTTCATCTGATGACCTTGAACTTGTTTTCATGTTGTAGATAACTAAACTAGCTTCAATTTAAGCACCAACACAAAACCATAGGTTAATTGTGTGCAATGTTGTGTTAATTTTAATTTCCCGTACCCCTAACTTTTGGAGCGATTTTGCATCAGAGCATTTCTAACAAACTCGTGAATATCTCCATTACTGCCGGGTTTCAGAACAAACACCCTCGCTAAAAATGTGTCCAAGGTGGTCCACTATCAAAATCAGGTGGGTAATTTTGTGGACATAAAATGGATGCAAACACCCCTTGGCTCCAGGACTGCATGCTAAACGTTAAGTATAAGTTTAGTGGCGTATGTTATGAAGAATTTAATAATTTATTGATTGCCTCAAAGACAGGATGTGATTCTTCTTACTTTTATATTGCAGTAGGATCCAGTCTTTTGAGAGTGACGCTCATTTGTTATTTTCATATATTTTTATAGAAGAGTTTGTTTGTTTTCGGTATTTCGGAAGGTTTATGTTACTATAAAACTTAGGTATTTGTTTACAAGAGCACACTCCATCTACTCCAAAATTATGCAGTCCTGTAGCTCTCCTCATCTTTTACAGTAATTATAAGGTTCTTTATATGGGGGGAAAGCAAAAAATGTAAAAATATGTTGAGCAAGGGGCGGGGGGGGGTTATAAAAAAAAACTATCCTGGTTTCCTCACTAAACGACCGGGAAGGAACTAACATTGTCAACATAGTCATCCTTACCCAGCGTACATAAACAGAAGTTCGTGATGCCAGCATACATTTGATATATATTCAAAATACAGTATATACTAAATCAAAAATGAAGTAATTACCCAAAAGTGTCCATTAAATATACAATTCAGAAATAGTGACACTAATGAGTAATTACTTCATTTTTAATTTAGTATATATTTTGAATATACGGTATATGTAGTAGGTTGACCAGGGCCCAGCCACCCGTTGAGATACTACCGCTAGAGAGTTAAGGGGTCCTTTGACTGGCCAGACAGTAATACATTGGATCTTTCTCTCTGGTTACGGTTCATTTTTCCCTTTATCTACACATGCACCGAATAGTCAGCCCTTTTTTTTACCTATTCTCCTCTGTCCTCACGCACCTGACAACACTGAGATTACCAACCAATTCTACTTCTCTCAAGGGGTTAACTACTAAAAGTCATTGTTCAGTAGCCACTTTCCTCTTGGTAAGGGTAGAAGAGACTCTTTAGCTATGGTAAGAAGCTCTTCTAGGAGACACTCCAAAATCAAACCATTTCTCTCTAGTCTTGGATACTGCCATAGCCTCTGTACCATGGCCTTCCACTGTCTTGGGTTAGAGTTCTCTTGCTAGAGGGCATACTTCTATCTTATTTCTCTTCCTATTGTTTTGTTAATTTTTTGTAGTTTATATAAGAAATATTTATTGTTATGTTGTTACTCTTCTCAAAATATTTGATTTTTCCTTGTTTCCTTTCCTCACTGGGCTATTTTCCCTATTAGAGACCCTGGGCTTATAGCATCCTGCTTTTCCAACTAGGGTCGTAGCTTAGCAAGTAATAATAATAATAATAATAATAATAATAATAATAATAATAATAATAATATATTAAATGTACACTAACATCACGAACTTCTGTTTATGTACGCTGGCATCATAAACTTCTGTTAGGTTGTCTATGTTAACGATGTCACTTCCAGGTAGTTTAGTGAGGAAACCAAGCTATTTTCTTTTAATAACCCCTCCCCCCTTGCTCAACATATCTTGTCATTTTTTGCTTTCCCCCCAATTTAAAGAACCTCCTAATTACTGTACAAAAATAGGAGAGCAGCAGGACTGCATAATTTTGGAGTAAATGGAGAGCGTGCTCTTTTAAACAAAAAACAAAATTTATCCAATAATTGGTCTATTATTATTCATCTAGTGATTTTCCATATGTTTATATTATATCATATTGATCATTAGACTACCTGTATTCGTTTTCATACTTATATAGTTTGTTGCTTGTTAATTTACAAAAGGCAAGTCAAGGTTATGTTGTGTATTTCATGCATATACAAAATTGCAAACATAACTTACAGACTATGCAAAAGACACATCAGAAATAGGATCTGTGCCTAGTACTAAACAATGAGGTGAGAATATAAGTGGTGACTTGTCTAATATTGTCTTAGGCTTGTTAACCTTCACATTTCCTCATACCATAGAGTATGTGAAGAATTTTTCTTCACTCTTCTTCTTTCATTCGTATTTTAGGGTCTCCAAATATTATTGTTACCCCTCAAACATCCTCTCCTACATTAAGTTCTCTTTACCAAAACATCGGGAAGACTATTTTAAATCAACTAAACTTGTTGACAATAGCGTACGCCATGTTCGTTACGTCACAGCGTAGACACGCACGGCAAAAGCCTTAGCGGGCGTAAGGTGATTCTTTCCTCAAACTATGTGTGTCGAGATAAAATATTAAACTAGTTTTGAATATAATTTCAATACTGCTGACTTGAAAGCAGTGTTTATTTCTCAATACCAATTAAGGTTTGTTCATTTTAAGATGTATGCCCATCGCACCAACCCATTGCTAACTGATCATTAAACTATTAATTTTTAGCAAGCCAGAATAGGTAGGATTATTATATATGTAAACTCCCTTAGAACAGCAAGATTTCTCTAAGTAGTTTATTTTGGACAAAATCCTGCCTCCTATGCACTCCTTACAACAATATATTGTCCTGTCCTAAAGTCCCGAGATAGCACCTCCACTTGGTTACCCTGTGCGCCATGACGCCCACGTGTTTTGAAAGGTGAAGAGGTGAACCTACACGACCCTAGCGTCGCCCCATTCGTTCAGAAGCTGTTGTTGTGACCTGCTGACCGACCTGGTCAGTGAATCTGCACCTCTGGCTCAACTGCCGCCCCCTCCCCCCCCCCCCCCTCCCAAAACTCGACTCACACAGGGACCTGCGGCTGGAGATAGGGTGGGAGACGAGCCAGGGAGAGACTATATACCACAAGTGAGGATTCCACGAGTGAGCCAGTCAAGGGTGCATTGTGCAAACTGTGCAACGATCCGGTCAACAGCCATTTAAGGACAAGGGCTGGCTTCCGCTATTTTCCTCTCACGTCTCTGTGCTCTCTCACTTCGGTCTGAATCTGTTGTATAAAAGTAGATTATATATATATATATATATATACACTCATATATATATATATATATATATATATATATATATATATATATATATATATATATATATATATATATATATATATATATATATACATATACACATATACATGTCTATACATATATACATATACACATACATATACATACACACACACACACACATATATATATATATATATATATATATATATATATATATATATATATATATATATATATATATATATATATATATATATATATATATATATATATATATATATATATATATATATATATATATATATATATATATATATATACAGTTTGGGCCTATTCATAGATAACAAAAGCTGTTGGATAATTTGGCAAATGAACGCCACTTAATTCTCCATACACTACGTGACTAATCAATTGGTCTATGGTTTTAATACCAGATTCAACGCTCTGACCCTACAATATCCCTTGGTGGGATTTTTAAGAAATAAAAGAAATAGGCCTCATTATTATCTGCACAGGAAGACTACTCAGAAATATGTCACTAATCATGGGCCTAAACAGCTGTTGGAAATTTGGCTAATAAAAGCCATCTAATTCACCATACACTACGTGACTAATCAATAGGTCTATTCTTTTATTACCAGATTCAACACTCTGGCCCCACGATATCCCTTAATGGTTTTTTTTTTCAGAAATAAAAGAAATGGGCCTAATTATTATATGCATAGGAAGACTACTCAGAAATAGGTCACTACACATCGGCCTAAAAAGCTGTTGGATGATTTGGCTAATAAAAGGCACTCAATCCTCCATACACTACGTGACTAATCAATAGATTTATACTTTTATTACAAGATTCAATGCTCCGACCACACGATATCTCTTAGGGCTTTTTTTTCTTTTTTTTTAATAAAGGAAATAGGCCTAATGGTTGTCTGCACGGGAAGACTACTCAGAAATAGGTCACTACGTATAGGCCTAATAATCTGTTCAATCAACTTTACATTCATAAAAAGAAAGTATGAAAAAATGGATAGCCTTAGTCTGATAATTTCTTCATATATTGCATAGGATAGGCCTATTCTAATTTTGTACATCATTTCAAGAATTTGGTTCAAGCTACTTATCAACGGAAGTTTTGTCACTAAAAACTGCACCAATGAGATTGTAAACAAATTGTTAAACCATACCTGACTTTACGTTCTTGACATTTAAATTTAAAGAGGGAACTCTGCGGTTTTCTTTAATCAGTGGTAACTTCTTTGGTAAAGTTGTTGTAGCAGTTCATGTTGAAGATTTCTTTCGTAATCTTCTGTCCGGAAATGGCGAAAAGAAATCCTGGCATCATTAACATCAATGCTATATTTTCTTTTACATGCATTAATCCATACTTTGGACACCTCGGGGTCTTTGGGTTTTTAGGGAACCTGTGAAAACAAATCCCTTTCTGTCTAGAACTATTAGAGCACCCAAATATGGAACACACACTCCTAATCGTGGGGTGCAACAATGCAACTGACAGAATGATTATGACACTGTGACAAGTGCATCGCCCTGTTGATCTTTTAGGAACTGACGTAGGGAAACTTTCCTGGAGTAACAAGTTCCCACTCGACACTTTAAAAATCTCCACAGAAATGTTATAAGAAAAGATGCTATAATATTTCTGCATTTAATGTGAGTTTTTTTTTTCTAGAGGTAAAAGTTTAAGCTAACATTAGTAACATAAGGACCTCTCGAAGTGGCCTTAGCCTCTATTTGGCCTTTTTGCAATATAGGTTATAATCTTGGACTGGGATAAAGTATACATGTTCTGCGAGTTCTAATCATAATTATATACATTCAGTATACAACCTTACCTTAACTTTGAATCGATGAATGCGAGGAAAAAATAGGCCTACACCACCAAATGATAGTTTATGCTTGAAGTTCCATATATTCATCAAAATATTCTCGTTTTACACAGGGCGACGGCAATGCTACGCAGATTGTGGCCAAGAGTGTTTCCTATGCTGTGATGTCAAGAATCGGTGGAAGGGAACATAAAGTTAGGAAACAATACATTTAAGGGTAAATGCTATATTAATGGGAGCGAAACCAAGATACAGTACAAAAGAAGAGTGAAAAAACTCTTAACAACATTTAATTGAGTTTGTTGTTATTTAATCAGTGTAGACCCAGGAATAATAGAGAAAGTTCATTACCAATAGACCCAAGTTTACGTGAATCTAGCGGTATTAGTTACTTACCTTTAGTCATTGGGTTGCCAGCAGTGGAGTATAACATGATTGTCACTAGCTAAAGTCTTCTCATCATACAAAATAACGTCGTTATATACCATAATCCTGATTCAAATAGTAAATACTGAAAAATATACTCGATCTTTTGATAGCCGTAATTCCGTGATGAATTACTTGGTTGTGCAATAGCCTTCTTACTGTAAGATAAGAGATTTGAAGACCTAGTTCTTTTTTCACTTTTCACTTCACGTCAGTTGTTATAGGCTGTGATACGACTTTAGCAATGATCTGGTTATCCTCATGTTGAGTAGTACATCGAGGTCGTCCTTTTCTGAAATTTCTGGACCAATTCTTGAGGCTCTCGTCACAATTAAAACGTTTTACCCACCTGAAGATTTCTGTCCTACTTATATTTAATTTACAGCTAATTTCGATGGGGAGGATACATTTCTTTGCATTTCTGTTATGACTACGTATCCTATAGCTACATAAGTTTCCTGTCTTTTAGCTCTATAATTTATTTGATGTTGCGCATGGTACTCCATTATCCCAACGTCAGGTCAGCGATTAGTAGGCTAAATGTCACTGTATGTGTATGCCATAATTGGCATCTGACAAGTTGCAGCATTGCTTTCCTAGCTTTTGAAATATGCCAACCTTTCGGAGTCAGGGAGACAAATTTTCTTGTGTTATTTTTTAGGGAAATCGCGTGCGGTTGGCAGCCCTGATTTTATCACTTAATTAAATTGATGAATGTTTTGTTTTATTTCATGGCATATCGAACATGGTGAAGTTTTTACCTGGGAAGATTTTCTTTTTTACATTTTATATAAGCTGTACTTTTGATATATGTACTGATTTGCTCTTATAATTCAGAGTTTATAAACAAAGCAAATAAAAGTAGGCCTACACTGTACTGTCATATATGAACGTGACTGTATTACATTGGAGCCCTCTCTGGTTATGGCTAATTTTTCATTTGCTTACGCATAGACCGAATAGTCTGGCTTATTCTTTACTCATTCTTCTCTCTCCTTATACACCTGACAACACTAAGTTAACCGAACAACTCTTCACTCAAAGTGGTTATCTACTGCACTATAAGTGGCTAATTTTCACTAGGTAAGAGTAAGAGACTTTTAAGCTATGGTAAGCAGCTCTTCTAGGAGGACAATCCAAAATCAAACCAATGTTCCCTAGTCTTGGGTAGTGCCATAGCCTTTGTACTGTACCATGGTCTTCCACTACCTTGGATTAGTTTGCTTTCTCGATTGTACACTAAGGCACACTATTCTATCTGTTTTGTCTTCATATAGTTGTTCGAGTCACTTTATCTATAATCGTGTACATATTGATTTCTTTTTATCACCAATGTTAACTTTGTTTTTAAATATGATGAGACATGTTTATTGATTTCAATTCTTATTCTGTTTGGATATACTAATCAAAATCTGGGGTCAGTGCGTCCTAGTATTCGCCAATGTTGTCTAATGTACTACAATATTCGTGGAGTGATTAGCAATAATAGAGACCTTTCATTTACGTCTAGACAGCATGATATTCTTTTATGCTCCGAAATTTTGGTTTCTCAAATGATGCATTTGACTCATCTCCTTATTGCAGGCTTTAAGGAACCAATTATTTTTTAAACGGGATGCCATTTCTTAGGACAAGGGAATTGGTGTTATATATCTCATACGTCCTGCTATGAATGTGGATGTCATGACATTCATGTCATAAAGGTTTGTGGCAGGCATAACAACTTTTCTTAGTTCCATCTATCGGAATAGACACTTGGATGATTCTATCTTCGATTGTCTTCTTAACATTATTGGTAAAATATAAGATGATACAAAAGGCACTTTTGTGCTTGTTGGTGATTTCAGTGGTCACCATAGGGAGTTGTTAAATTCTGTTAGTCCAATTGATTGCCATGGCTTAAGAGGTTTGGACTTTGCCTTGATTTGAATTAGGCTGAGCAAATCACAGGAGAAGCTACCCATAGGTCTGGTACAGCTTGGTTCTAGTATACACGGACTTCGGAAGTTCGTAGTATTACAAGTAAGCTTGGTTCTCCAGTTGGAATGTCTGATCATGACATGGTTTAATTAGTAATCAAGACTGGGCACCCTGTCTCTAATGTGCCATACTTGTGTAAAAATTCAAATTGACTGGAATGGTATTCTTTTGAATTTGAATTGATTGCAATTGTATGAAAGTTTTGAGCCTGTTGTTCTCTTGAATGAGAATTTAGTCAACATAACTGATAGGTGTATAACTTCTTGTGTGTTAAAATACTGAATGAAAGACAAACCCTGGTTCTATAATGAGTGTAGACATGTTTATTTAGAGAAACAGGATGCCTATCATCTTTGAAAGAGTAACAGGTCAGATTTTAGTTGAAATAGCGACTCACTAAGTTGAAATGACTATATTCAGCTAAGAGCTGTTGCTCAAAGATTGTATGCTTCAACTGAAAAGGAATACTTGACCATAACAGAAATGGTACAAATTATTATACTGTAGCCTACTTTACTTTCTACCCAAATACATGAACCATATATTTTTCCTACTGGTTATCTTGTGATTTATGCCTTTCTGACCATGATTTTTTGGGCAAACCTCCCATTCATGAATTTTGGACCCCCTTAAATAAAGAAAATAAATTATGGGGGACCTCAGTGAGAAACCGGGGTTTTTAGGGTGGGGGAAATACCAAAACACAAATGATTTGCAGCAAAAATAATGGTCAGAAAGGCCAAATGAACACAAGATAACCAGTAGGAAAAATATATGGTTCATGAAAGTGGATGAAAATTAAAGCATACAATTCTCTATGATTCATTTCATGTTCGAATAGTTTTTGCTACGCCGTAGACGCCTCACTTGCAAATTAACAATCTCACTGCTCCTATCTTCTGGCAAGTGATACATGGATGTGCTGCCCACACCAGCCCCCTAAGTCTCTATTTCAGGGATATTCTTTACTTATACATGAGCAGCAATAGCTATACACTGAAAAGAGAGCGTTTTCATCATAGTCAATTGCCAATAGATTGAATTACTGTACACCAAATTTTAACATAGACATCTTTTTGTGATGGTAGTGAAGTTAAAACTGAAGGGGAGGGTGAAAAAAAAACTGTTGTAAAACAGCACCTGGGAACTTGTGCAAATATTTGGAAGCTCGTAATTGGTTAAAAAAGCCAGGTAATGATTACGTCATACAAAAACACAAAACAGGTTGCACAAGTGAATGCAAGCAACGCGTGCGCAATGCCAATAACTTGCCATCATTCTCCCAAATGTAAACTACAGTGAGAAATACTTCACATTTTAATCAACCAATACATAAGTTATTATACACCAGCCCCCATTAAACATCACATACTGTATAAAGAAAAATGCCAACCTAACCAGCACTCGTCCATTTCTTAAAGGGAATTCCAGTTTCAGTGGTAATTAAAGTATCTTCCTTTATAGTTCCTTCTTTACTTGAACCGCATGGCTGTCACTCACTGTCCAAAGGAAAAGGCAACCCTTTTGGCAGATGTGTTAGACAATAAGCCGAGTAATAAGAAACTTAATCTTCCTCAATCCTGTTTTCCTGAGGCTAAACTAAATAGTTTAGCTTTTTGGTCCTGTGAAATTAAAACACTCTTGATGGACCTTGATACTTATGGATGTGTGGACCCAAATGATATTTTTCCTTTAGCTCCTAAGTTGTGTTATTTTTTGTTGGTAAGTTAGCATGAATGTGTTCTTTTTGTACTAGTTGGAGAATTGGTAATATTACATTAGGCAAATGTGTTTGATAACTCCCATATTATTCAAAGTTTTTAAATGTCTTTTGCCAAAACATCTAAATTGGTATTCTAAAGGTAATCATGTGTTCCCTAGTTTTAAATATTTTGCTTTTACAAAGGCCTTGGAGCGTGTGATACCCTTCTTACAATTTCCAATGCTATAAATAAATCCCTTTGTTCTGGTCAGGAAGTTTATATGATTGGCCTTAATTTTAGCAATACCTTTGACTGTGTTAATCATGGGGCCCTTGTTTCCAAACTCCAACATATCTTTGCTTAGCACATTCAACTCTTTTCATGGCTCCTTAGAGGTCTTCATGATCCTCCTACCCTGCCCCAAAGAGTGAAAAGAATGTGATGTCCCAGGAAAAAAGGTAAAGGCAAGGGGCTGTATGGAAGGTGTCTTATGGCCACCGTAGGCTGAATGTACCGTGTGCCTCATAAACGTGGTGAAGATGAACATAGCTAGGCCTATTTTAACAAGCTGTCAGAAATTCCATTACATATTTTTCTCACAGTATTGATAAGTATTGTACTTGTAATGCTGTGCAGTAATGTATTCTTCATCCCATATTAATTAATAACTGCACAGCATTTCCCCTTCACCCACATTAATAATACAGTACTTTACTATATAGGCACCCTGTTTGAAAGATAACCCGAATCATCAACAATGAAGATAACTTTTTTGTGGGGCAGCCAGTGTCAGAAACAATAAAGGTAACTGATTTATTGAATAATCAGTTAAGTACTTATTCACTGTACCAATGTTGTTTGGAGTGTTTTAAATGATTAAGTACCTTTAATAAACACCATTTTACTTCTTTAATTATGTAATATAATATGCATTTTCAATAATAATACTGTTCAGATACAGTAATACACACATCAGTGTTATGTACCAAGGTTTTCTAGAGTATGGTCAACTCAAAATAGCAATGAGTTGGCAAGGAAAGATTTGCCAAACCTAAGTAAATCTTTACACTTCACCAAATCTTCTTTTAGCCTACCACCGCTGATTTGAAGTCTGCTCTGAGCAGTGTCCATCACCAAAACACAGCTGTGACTTGGTTAAAGTGGTGAGTAGTGATACTGGGTGGGGATATTAGTTTCCGGATTTATGCCATTTACGATTGTTACCCAGCCTCCCTGCATGGCTAGGACTGGCTGTATTCTATTAACCCTTTCCTACCATCTTATTGGTATAAATATCTAGCTTGTCTCCTCCCATCTTGTTGGAATTCATAACTATCTTGTTGACACAGGCTCACTAAAAAGATGCTCCATACCTCAGCAAAACTACTTTCACTTCTTTTCCTATTACTATTCCAAGTCACTCCCATTCATAATCATTTTCTCTTTAGAAATATACTTGCTTTAGCTAATTCTTTCTCTGATGGCCACACTTTGAGCCTAAATAGCTGTCTAAACTGTTTAGATGTTAAACTAGATATAAAAGCCTTTCTAGTTCTACCACATGCACCAAGGTACTTGGGTACAACTATATTAGACGTTGTACTTTTTATTACTGTAAGGGCATCGTTCACTCTCCAACGTAATCTAGGGTTACACCAGTTGACATGGACTGTAACCTTGAACTATTTTTGAGCAATTCTTTGCATATACCACCCAGGCTAATGCAAACTGAAAGGTGTAATCTAGTTGAGCAGCCAAGATTTTATCAGCCATACACTAATTTTCACACATTTCTTAAAGAAAGGCTTTTGGCAAACTAGAAATCATTATCAAAATAATGAATTCTGTCCTTTAGACCTACATTACTTCTATTCAAGTTTCTATTACGTTTTCCACCATTTTTTCTTATCTTTACTATAGATTGTAGTAGAATCAGAAAACCTTGTAATCATATCAATATGTGCAAAATAGTTTCTTTTTGTATTCCCACAAATCAATAGTTACTGATTTTGGCTCTTGCCATGTATATGCACACAACAAGACTAGATAGTTCATTTCTTTATCTATTAGAATTTAAAATATCACTAACTTCTGCAAAAGTAAATGAATCTTATCCTTAATACCAGCACCTTTGTGGTTGTAGCATTCATTTGCTAACAAGTGCCTAAGTTAATGATGTGCTTTCTTAATTTCTGTTCTTTCTTTTTACATCCCCTTTGAAAGTGAACATTATTTAATTAGATTTTTACATTTCATTTTTCTTAAACAGTGGGACTCAATAACAACCTGTAGATTTGCAGCTTAATATAACTTTCCTTTTCATAATTATGGCTGGATACTGTACAGATAAAATTCAGAATGATTCCCGATTTGTTGACATCATTAAGGCCCGATTACAGAGGAATAACACTGTTCACATCATAAGAAATTAATATTTTTTGTAAAATAATCCTTACAGTAAACTATATATTTTTAATTAACTCGTGTATTTAGTCGCCTCCAAATTTAAATGTTTTACTTGATTCATTTTCTGCTATCTTTGATCTTTATTCATCAAGTAATTCATTTTGTGAACTCTTTAATCCTTCTTCCTCTGGTAATTTAATTCACCTAAAACAATCTATCCCATGTACCTTTGAAGAAAAGACAGTCAAAGGTTATCCAAGGGAGACAGACACAGTCTCTCATTTGCAATGCAACCTTACCATTAATGACTAAGGACCTTGTCTATTTTTTCATAGTGTTTCTATTCTTTATTAGTGCTGTATTACATAAGAAAATTTTCTTCAGGCACTTTAAAGCCAAGTGGTAGCATATCCCATAAACAAAATGTTTTCTCACATTTTTATTCTAGACCGTAGAACCATGAAACAAATCTGCTTCAACAGACATGGGGATGCACCTTTCATAATCACTGGCTCAGTTTTGAAAAATACTTTGGCCAGAGGTTATAACTCATCTTCAATTCTAATAGCTGTCATTCATCACATACTGATACTTTCAGATTTCCAAAGAATTTCTTTAATTTTCAATTCACTGATTCATACATTTCACGTGGGTCAGTAAATTTAACACCTATCAACATTATGTTTACACCATATTTTCAGCCTTGTCCAGATTAGACTTATACTGTATAGGAATATAAACGACTACCTTGTATTCTATCAATGTTCTATACTCAGTCAAAATTTGCTATTTATATTTCCAAGTTACAAATTACCTTAAAACCTTTTTGCATGTCAAAATATTTCCAAGTCTTAAAAACCTTTGAAAGATGTTCTTGTATCCCTTATTTAACTTACCTAGTAGTTTTTATGTCCTATCTTTGGCATCCAATTCTGCTACTGAGATTTCAATAAAAGCACATCTCTTACCTAACTTTTTTCGTCAATCAATAAGATGATTATTACAGTTTACTCTCTTTATCCCCACACATAAATAATTTTCCATGCTGAAATTTCTTCCTTCTAAAATGCATAAATTTTGACACTGCCTAACACTAATGGAGGAACAGGACACAGTCATGATGTACCCTACCAATTTTAGTACCACTTGAGCTCATCCCTAATCACTGCTGAAGAGATATTGAACTCAAGTCACAAATATCCCCTTGAACAGAGTTTCGGCTACCATGTTTATTCTATTGTTATCATGTATGGTGAGACAATAAACAGTTATTTTAATTTGTGAGTTTATTTCTCTTCTCATACAAGGGGCTCACCCTCATTTTCCTGCTAATGCTTCCTCAACCAAAATATAAATAATTTATTCCTCTGCAAGTAACTGTGACCTTACTATGTAGTGAGATACACTAGAAATAAACCCACTGTATTACCAAGCACAATTACACAAAACATTTATAACATAACATATAATACTTAAGAGCTGAAAAAATGCCCTTATCATATACAGTCGTGAGAACCAAATAAAAATGCCTTTGACTCCACTAGCTGCAGGCTGATTTCTCTAACCCATTGTCTGTAAGCCACTGGAAGAGATGATCAACACCAGTTAGTTTATTATTAAGAATACAAAGTTAATTTCCTCACCCAAGTATGGTTTTCAATGGTTTTCAAAAGAAATAATCTATTTAAGGTCCACTGCTTAGATTAACTAAATAAATTCAGCAAGGCTTCTCTAAGTAATGTCAAACCAATGGAGGTTTTAATGAACTTGAAAAGGACTATACAATAGTAGTGCCTGACAATATCAAACACCTAAATAAAATTGGTCTTTTGGTAAGATGAATAAATTGATCGATTCTTTTATATTAAGGCAGATTCACGAAGGTGGAAACATCTCTTAGGCCATTTACATGGAGGAGAGAATTCCCGAAGATTTTGTCCTTAGTGTTGGCTGCTTTTTTGTAGATATTAACATTGTAGAGACAATTTACTCTCCTGTAAAGAACTCTATCTTTGTTGATGACTTGGCAACCTACTATGCCTGTAAATGATTGCAAGTCTATCAATGCCACCAATAATGGGCTAATGTGCATATTTTCAAAATTTCAACATTATGACTGTTAACATACTTTACAAGATGTATACATACCGAAGTAATACACGCTTAAACTGTTAAAAGTCAGCTACTACTGTATTTTACCTTCGAAAAATAAAATCAAATTTTTGACAATGACATCTGATTGTAGATGTACATTATCTAGCCACAATGATAATTTAGAATTAAAATGTTGAAATTGTTTAAATACTTTCTATAAGCTTTACCAACTCTTGACTAGGAAGTATTTTACTGCTTTTTGTACAGATTGTACATAAATTGAGAAATTTTTTTGAGATATTTCAGTATATTTAGATGCCAAATGTATGGAGAGATCTACAACTAATGTCTGACAAACAAAAGAGTGGTAAACCTATGAACATTCTGGACACAAATACAACCGACCTTTAACTCAGGCAGAACACTGCTTCCAGGCTTTTGAGCATATCTCAAGAATCCATTTAGAATCAAATGTCCAGTACATATTGTTGTACTGTAATACAATGTGGAGAGTGAGTACATGTATATATGCATAATCTAAGAAAAATGTTATTTTCCTTGGTAAAATAAATTTTTGAATATACTTACCCGATGATCATGTAGCTGTCAACTCTGTTGCCCGACAGAAATCTAAGGTCGGGATACGCCAGTGATCGCTATACAGGTGGGGGTGTACACAACAGCGCCATCTGTGAGCAGGTACTCAAGTACTTCTTGTCAACAAGAACTCAATTTTCTCCTCGGTCCACTGGTTCTCTATGGGGAGGAAGGGAGGGTCCTTAAATTCATGATCATCGGGTAAGTATATTCAAAAATTTATTTTACTAAGGAAAATAACATTTTTCAATATTAATCTTACCCGATGATCATGTAGCTGATTCACACCCAGGGTGGTGGGTGGAGACCAGCATACATGTTAACATTAGAAGCTAAGTATCCCGTATTTCATTTTAGCAGTTATTCAAAATAACAAGCATAAAATAAATAAGTACCTGGTAAGGAAGACGACTTGAACAATTACTCTGCGTTTTTAAGTACGTCTTCCTTACTGAGCCTCGCGATCCTCATAGGATGCTGAGCGACTCCTAGGAGCTGAAGTATGAAGGGTTGCAACCCATACTAAAGGACCTCATCAAAACCTCTAATCTAGGCGCTTCTCAAGAAATGATTTTGACCACCCGCCAAATCAAGTAGGATGCGAAAGGCTTCTTAGCCTTCCGGACAACCCAAAAATATTTCAAGAGAAAGATTAAAAAGGTTCTGGAATTAGGGAATTGTAGTGGTGGAGCCCCCACCACTACTGCACTCGTTGTAACGAATGGTCCCAGAGTGTAGCAGTTCTCGTAAAGAGACTGGACATTCTAAAGATAAAAGACGCGAACACTGATTAGCTTTTCCAAAAGGTTGCGTCGAATATATTTTGCAGAGATCTATTTTGTTTAAAGGTCACGGAAGTTGTGACAGCTCTAACTTCGTGTGTCCTTACCTTCAGCCAAGCTTGGTCTTCCTCATTCAGAAGGGAATGAGCTTCTCGTATTAACAGTCTGAAAATAATAGGATAAAGAATTCTCTGACATAGGCAAAGATGAATTCTTAACTGAACACCATAAAGCTTCAGACGGGCCTCGTAAAGGTTTTAAAATAGAACTAAAGAGCTCTTACAGGACATAATACTCTTTCTAGTTCATTTCCAACCATACGATAAGTTTGGAATATCGAACGATATTGGTCAAGGTCGAGAAGGCAGCTCGTGTTTGGCTAGAAAACCAAGATGTAGAACATGTAGCCGTTTCGGATGAAAATCCGATGTTCTTGCTGAAGGCATGAATCTCACTGACTCTTTTAGCTGTGGTTAAGCATATCAGGAAAAGTCTTAAAGGTGAGATCTTTCAGGGAGGCTGATTGAAGTGGTTCGAACCTGTCTAACATAAGGAATCTTAGAACCACGTCTAAATTCCAACCAGGTGTAACCAAACGACGCTCCTTCGTGGTCTCAAAAGACTTAAGGAGGTCCTGTAGATCTTTATTGTTGGAAAGATCTAAGCCTCTGTGACGGAAGACTGATGCCAACATGCTTCTGTAACCCTTGAGTGGGAGCTGAAAGAGATCGCTCTTTCCTCAGATATAAGAGGAAGTCAGCTATTTGAGTTACAGAGGTACTGGTCGAGGAAACGGATACTGACTTGCACCAGTTTCGAAAGATTTCCCACTTCGATTGGTAGACTCTAAGGGTGGATGTTCTCCTTGCTCTAGCAATCGCTCTGGTTGCCTCCTTCGAAAAACCTCTAGTTCTCGAGAGTATTTCGATACTCTGAAGGCAGTGAGACGAAGAGCGTGGAGGCCTTGGAGTACCTTCTTACGCGTGGCAGACGTAGCAGGTCCACCCTTAGGGGAAGAGTTCTGGGAACGTCTACTAGCCATCGAAGTACCTCGGTAAGTTATTCTCTCGCGGGCCAGAAGGGAGCAATTAGCGTCCACTTGCCCCTTCGTGAGAGGCGAACTTCTGCAGTACCTTGTTGACAATCTAGAACGGAGGGAATGCATATACTGTAGATCTAGATGAGACCAATCAAGTAGAAAGGCATCTAAAAGAACTACTGCTGGGTCCGGGATAGGTGAGCAAAGTATTGAGAGCCTCTTGGACATCGAAGTTGCGAAGAGATCTATGGTTGGCTAGCCCCAGGAGACCCAAAGTCTCTTGCATACATCCTAGTGGAGGGTCCAATATGTTGGAATTATTGTCCCTCCCTACTGAGACAATCTGCTAAGACATTCAAGTTGCCTTGGAAGAAACTTGTTACTAGTGAAAAGTCTAGACCTGTTGAACAGGAGAGGAGGTCACTTGCGAACTCGTACCATGTCAGAGAGTAGGTCCCTCCTTGCTAGGAGATGTACATCAAAGCAGGGAGTTGCCATGTTCACCTCCACTACTTTGCCTTGAAGGAGAGACCTGAAGCTTTTCCAGGTCAGACGTACTGCCAGAAGCTTCTTGCAGTTGAAATGCATTGTCCTTTGACTCGAGTTCCATAATCCCGAGCATTCCCTACCGCCTAAGGTCGCACCCCAGCCTACGTCCGATGCGTCTGAGAAGAGAACGTGGTTGGGAGTCTGAACAGTCAGGGGAAAAACCTATCAAAGGTTGATAAAGTCCTTTCATCCAGTCAGACCAGACTTATCTTCCGGAAACCGGGATCTAGACCGCTTCTAGCGTCTTGTCCTTTCCCAGTGAAGAGCTAGATGAAACCGAAGAGGACGGAGGTGTAGTCTTCCAAGTGACACCAATTGAACCACGGATGACAGTGTCTTAACCAGACTCATCCACAGCCTGACAGGGCCGCGTTCCTTCTTCAGCATCTTCTGGATGGATAGCAGGGCTGGGGGTTGATCGTCTTGTTCAGCCATGTCCTCATCAGAGGGTTCCTCATCCGAAACTGATGAGGAAACGGCAACGGAGTGAGCAACGTCTGACTCGCTGAATCCGGTCGCACTGGTGGATGCGTGACGGAGCCGGACACAAGATCATGGTACTGCTGCACAGTCTGTGAACTGTCAACCATGGGGAAGCGAGAAAGTACAGCGACAACCCGAAACTGTCTAGACTGCCTGGGTTGTGCAGACAACCCCTAAAGGGTTGCTGAGGTTGCCGCACTGCGTCACAATAAGTCACCTCTGCTGGTTGTTGAACGTCTTCCTAGTGACACACTGAACGTCCACAACCACCTCCGAGAGTCGCTTAACGTTAATGTGCGACTGGCAACCCACACTGGGTCGCACCGGAGGAGGAATCATCTCAACTGGCGGATGTGAGTAGGAAATCTCAGCGTCAACAGGGCGTACAACCAACCGGTAGGAAGGTTGTTGGCAAGAAGGTTCTTCTCCATAAAAAATCCTCTATCAAGGACTAAGCTTGGACTGCATGTCTTGCAACAAAGCCCAAGGTCTATGGGAGCAGGTGTGGCAACAGACGGGGTAGCGACTGAAGCGGAACCATTTACCCTCCCTGGAAGCATGTTATGCTTTAATAAAAGTCCATAGGAGGCTAAGCAGCTTAAGGCTCCTCTCCAAATGACAGAGTCCTCAAGGGAATATCAGAAGGAGGGAGAACAGCACTTTCTCATCTACAGGAACTATGACCGAGAAAAGCTAGGTTATCTCAGTGAGGGTTTCACTGGAGCATAAGCAGCAGACCAGAAGGCAACGTTATGAAACTGCTTGACAGTCTGTGAACTGTCAAAAACTGAACTGTCAACCACAACAGGAGCGTGAGGACATACAGCACTGGTGTATAGTAGCAGACCAGAAGGCAACGTCATGTAACTGTTTGACAGTCTGTGAGTTGGCAACAACCAAAGTTGTGTGGGGAAGCCTCAACTCTTGACTGACTAGTTTGCTGCGGGCGAGTGGCGGTAACCACAGTGTGTTGCGGAGGCTGACACACCGTGTCAAAACACGGCAGCTTGTGGTAGCTTACGCACGGCAACGGAGTGCTCCGTGTGTCTGTGGGAGTCATCATACGTCTGGCAGGGTTGACTGTGCATGGGTGGAGGAGCTCTCACAACAAGAGTGTGGGAGCAGGCAGCCATGCCGGGCGCACAACCGTGGAAGGCTGTAGGCCCACGGGTGCATCGTCAACCTTCTCCGCAGTCGGAGTGTGGGAGCTGGCAACAACAAAAGCGGAGTGCTGGTGCGTGGGAGAGACTGCCGTGGGTTGCGGAGCATGCCGCATTGCGGCAAAACACGGCAGCTTGACAGCACCATCCCACTGCTGATGCGGTAGCTCACGCATGTCAACGGAGGGTGCAGCATGAACATGCGTCTGGCAGGGTCGACTGCGCATCGGTGGTGGAGCTCTCACAGGTGGAGTGTGGGAGCAGGCAGCCGCAGTATCTGCTGAACGCACAACCGTGGCAGGTTGTAGGTTAACAGGTGCAGTGTCAACCTTCTCAGCACGATACTCCTGCATGAAGGAAGCAAGCTGAGACTGCATATCTGCAGTATGGACCACTAGGGTCTATAAAAGACGGCAACAAACGGAGCTACTGTCCGTTGTGACTGAGGGTCTAAAACAGCTGGTGCGGCAACAGACGGAGTTACTGCCTGTTGCGGTACCACCTTGCCTCTCTCGGAAGGTGTGCTGCGTGCAGTCAAGGTTTCCCAAATAAAAAGTTCCTTTATTAGAATTAAAACCATTTAAGCTAAGAAAGAATGAACGAAACGCTAGAATCGGTTTACTCTTACTGCAATGTGAAACCGTGAAATACTCTCTCTCTATCGTAACGATAGAGCGCATGTTGAACGTTCTGAACGTCAACAACTGCGGAGACTAAACTAAACGTTAGTTCATCTTTGAAAACAGTACGAGACTATCAAAGAAATTCTTTCAAAAACATAAAATTAAAAAAGTATACATTCTTAAAAGGAAATACGACATGACGGGCTCAATGTTAATTAACTTCGGTTCCAAGTAAGGACCGCCTACTATTAGGAAAGGTCGTATATAAACAAACATAAAAATTAATTTTTTATAAGTTTATAATAAATGGAAAGTTAATCGAAGAGGCCTATAAATGGCGGAGAGATATAAAATAAATAGCAAAATTACCAAAAACCTAAACACACTTCCGTCTAAGGGAAGGGTCGGTCATTAAAAAGTGAAAGAGAGACCATACTCTCTTCGTCACCAACACTTCCGTCTAAGGGAAGGGTCGGCCATTTAAAAGTGAAAGAGAGTCCATACTCTCTTCTTCACCATAATTAAATCTATCCAAAACGAGTTCAAGTTTTGAAATGAAGATAAAACCCCTGCATAGCGAAAGCTCAAAACTGGAATAGTGTACTTCACCAAAACGTTGTGAAAACAAATCCAGTTAGGGACGGCGTATTTAGTAGGTCTTGCCTGTGGCACGACAGAGGAAAAATTGAGTTCTTGTTGACAAGAAGTACTTGAGTACCTGCTCACAGATGGCGCTGTTGTGTACACCCCCACCTGTATAGCGATCGCTGGCGTATCCCGACCTTAGATTTCTGTCGGGCAACAGAGTTGACAGCTACATGATCATCGGGTAAGATTAATATTGAAAATTCTCCTGTATATAGTATGTACTGTGTAATAACCCGCCATATATTGCTAATTGATTCCAAAAGACCTGGTGTAATTCAATTCTAGAATTAGGTTGGATTTTTGCCCTATAAACTGACATACGTTCCTATACATGTAGTGAGCATGAAAAGGTACTCACAACCCACTATCCTTTTGTAAAAGACAGAAACCTGCAATAAGATTCCATGTGAACTTCAGTATTTCACTGTTATTGTACAATTGTAAAACAACGTAACATAAATTTAATTTTTGTATTTAATATTCAAAGATGACCGACCTAAAGTCTATGCAGTACTTGTAAATGAGAACTGACGTATGCAAAACCAACATAAAGAGGGGTATTATTGTATAGTAAATGATCTCTCAATTTTCTTTGATACATAAAATGATGTACAGTACCTTAATGCTTTTGTTATACTATTGTATTTCTTTTTGGAATATTGTAATGACAAGAAATCTGTGAACATACCATAACCTATATTACACACTTAGATTGTTTCATGATCTAAAAAGTAAAGTGTTGAAAACAAAACAAGGAAAAATCGTAACTAGTAAATAAATGAAATATTAAATTTTCTCCCAATTTGTATTTTCGTTACTTTTAACATAAGAAAATAACAGGATTTTTATGTGTGTAGCTTTCTCGCTGGGGTTTCAGTTACAGTAACACAGAAGTGAATTTGATTGAGCCTGGCATTTCCTATTACATGGTAGTGATTGTAACTACTGATGTATAGAAAACCTCTACAGTATATGGGACTTCTTCCTCAAAGTTCAAGTTTCAAGTTGTGGTATCAGTACTAAACAATCCCAATTGTTCTATACATTAGACTGATACACTTTTTAATCATTTTTATATCCTTGGTGTGCTCTACAAGTAACACATTCAAGTTTAGCATTTTGTAGCCAAGATTTTTTCTTTTATATTTTCTGTATGATTTCATGATCACACTCGTTCAACACAGAAAAGTTCAAGGTTATCTGTACAGTATAAGCACAAAGAAGTTCATTGGACATGTATGATAGATTCATGTTTAAAAAATAGCATAATGTTTGCTGTTTTCATCAACATGACCCAGTTATCTATAAAACAAAAACCCTCAAAGTATACAGCACTCTTAACTGGTTCTGCACTTTCCGTGTGGTTTATTATTGGCTAATTAGACCAGATAATTTAGTTTTAAATTAAATCAATCCCTTGCACTAGCATGACACCAACTTAATGGAATCATTTTGAATGTGGTACCATTGATACAATTCTGAATGAAAACAGTTACAATATTTAAATGAAATACAATTGGAAAAATTCTCACCAGTATAAAGACTTCACACTATGAGTATGAGGATTATTAAATGACAAATATTCACAGTATTTTACATTTTCTTATAAAATTTACAGATAAGGGCCTAATAATTTTGACTACAGAATACAAGAAAAGAGATCTACTAATATCTGGCATCAGTAATGTAAGGCCCCATTTCAATGTTTAAATTAAAAATAAAATGGAAAATATAACTGCTACTTACTATAAAAATAAGAGGGACAATATAAATGTTACAAAGTATGGTGAAGTGGTAAAATTAGAAAACGATATCTGAATGAATGATCTGCTATAAACTAGTATTTAGGTTAAATTAACCCATAAAAAATAGACCATCAATGACGGATGATGTACGAGAAATAATTATTGACTAAGGATATGGGGAAAAAACCTTAACAAATGAAACACAAGGAATATAGTATAAAACTACCAGGTAATTTAATAAAAACACAAGAAGGAACTCTGTGAAGATATATGGAAAAAAAAAAAAAATAACTAACGGTGAAAAGGGAAGACGGTAAAATTCATTGAAATACAGTTTACAAAATTTACAGAAATCTTTGTTCCACAAGAAAACCTGTGGAAATATCAGCAAGTGCCTTACGGTAGAACAAAATCCAATTCATGAGTCAAAAATTCATAGAAATTGCACATGAGTGATGAAAAGGAAAAAAATAATGAAACAAAAATGGGATGTCAGACTGCATGACAAATTCTAATTATTAGCTGATATAATTTTCAATGTCTTTTCTTATGTACACAATAACAGTATAACTCAAAAATGTCTATGAAAATATAAAAAATATCTCCGTACAGTCCTCATAAATACTTGTAAACACAAAACTAATAAAAATATAACTTACACTATTTCAGACCAAGTAATTGTTTTTCTTTCTGCTTCTTCTGAACAATATCTAGGTTTCGATCCTTCCAAGTGCTCTTTCGTAGTTTTATTGGTCGAGAACCAACATATTTCCCTAAAAATACATAAGAAGTTGTTAAAAGCATCAACAAGAAAATTGTATCTTTCAAAACCAAAACAGAATGTTTTTTTTAAATTAACTATTTCAATACATATCAGTTCATTGCTGTCCTTCCTCTGGAGGTAACAGTCTGGACCCCTAAACTAAAAGTAAAAATCTCTGCAGCTCTCATCAGCCATACAAGGCTGCCACCTTAACAGGTGGCTGCTCGGTGAATGAGCTCCAAGATTATCTTGTTCTTGTAGCTCGCTCTCATCAGGAAGCATATCAAGAACTCAAAGAACTTTTCTGCCAACCACTTTACATGTAGGAGGGAGAGAAACGCCTATCAACTTCAGTAAATATTGTATTGAAATATTTTTCTTTAGCATAATTATTTATTTCAATGAATCTCTCCAAAGTCCTTTGAGGGAGGAGGGTAGTTCAGAGTTAGGGTCTTACCTCCTTGCAAGACTGTTCCAGACCTCACAGTCATGGGAAGCTTCTCAAACAGTGCCTTTACCAACTCTACACCACTAAGGTCCTTTCTGAACTATGTAAATCTTCATGGCCTTGTACCAAAACTGAAAGGTACAAGAATAAACCCTAAACCTTCAGGTAAAAAACAGAATACACTTAAAAATAGAGCATTATAGTGTAATCGCCATTTCTTAACTGAATATTGTATGATTCCCGCTGCTACTATAGGTTCCAGTGATCAATCATCCTCAAAATTTTGCCCCAATGATAATGCATAGCAAAAAAGATACTTGTGTGACCTTTTTTCATGGAAAAAAATTTCGGAGTTTCTGATAAATTTAAAGACGGGGCCACTCCTCTGATGCAGTAAACCTTAACCTTTGCCAGAGGTCCTCTACACTCTTATAAGCCTCGGTAATTAACCCCTTGAAAAATGCTGATGTGACATTCTTCGACCAAGGACTGATAGGCAACCTCATCTATACAAAAAAAGGTTCCTGGCTGAACCCCTAGCAGCCTCATCCTCCTAAGTAGATCTGAAGAGCTCTCACTGAACAAAAGAAGTTCCCTAGGTCTTGACCAATAATGATCATCAGGGAGGGTATCCCTTCATGTCTAAGTATGGTCTTCTTCATAAATCATTCTTGGCAATGAACAATGAAATATGGACTACACTACTCCTTTTGCCAAAATCCCACCTCAACAGAAAGAGCCAGCAACTCAATTACCATTTTAATGAAGGTGAACACTACAATCATACTTCAAAGTTTGCGGGGTTAGGTAACAAGGACCACAATTAATTGTAAAAATCATTGAAAAAATTAATCCCCTAAGTGCTAGGGGATAATTCTTGTATTGAAATATTTTGTTTTAGCATAATTATTTATTTCAATGAATCTCTCCAAAGTCCTTTGAGGGAGGAGGGTAGTTCAGAGTTAGGGTCTTACCTCCTTGCAAGACTGTTCCAGACCTCACAGTCATGGGAAGCTTCTCAAACAGTGCCTTTACCAACTCTACACCACTAAGGTCCTTTCTGAACTATGTAAATCTTTATGGCCCTGTACCAAAACCAAAACCTACATGAATAAACCCTAAATCTTCAGATAAAAAACAGAATACACTTAAAAATAGAGCACTGTAGTGTAATAGCCATTTCTTAACTAAATATTGTATGATTCCAGCTGCTACTATAGGTTCCAGTGATCAATCATCCTTAAATTTTACCCCTAAGATAATGCACAGCAAAAACAGATCCTTGTTTAACCTTTTTTCATGGAAAATAAATTCTAAGTTTCTGATAAATTTAAAGGGGCCACTCCCCTGATGCAGTAGAGCTTCACCTTTGCCAGAGGTCCTCTACACTCTTATAACCCTCGGTAATTATCCCCTTGAAAACTGCTGACGTGACCTTCTTCGACCAAGGACTGATAGGCAACCTCATCTACACAAAAAAGGTTCGTGGCTGAACCCCTAGCAGCCTCATCCTCTTAAGTAGATCTGAAGAGCTCTCACTGAACAAAAGGAAAAGTTCCCTGGGTCTTGACCAATAATGATCATCAGGGAGGGTATCCCTTCATGTCTAAGTAAGGTCTTCTTCATAAATCATTCTTGGCAATGAACTCTGGACGTATGGACTAGACTACTCCTTCTGCCAAAAATCCCACCTCAACAGAGAGGGCCAGCAACTCAATTACCACTTTAATGGAGGTGAACACTACAATCATACTTCAAAGTTTGCAGTGTTAGGTATCAAGGACCACAGTTAATCATAAAAATAATTGAAAAAATTAATCTCGTAAGTCCTAGGGGATATTTTATTTTCTTACCACACACACACACGCAAACACACACAAACACACACACACATATATATATATATATATATATACACGCACAATCAGCCCTCCTTTGCGGTAGCTAGGTTACAAACATAGTCCCTTGCCACGATCAGGTGCCCTAGCTGATGATTAACACAGTAAATACTGCCTAATATTGTTTTAATTTGGTTTCTACAACAGTCTATAATCATATGTACAATGTACAGTACATGTACACTACATACTGGACACAGTAAGTTTACAGTACAGTATTGTGTTAAGGTAAAGATTTACAGAATCATCATCCCCCCCTTACTGTTCTGTATAACTAAAGTTGTGTATTTTATCAATTTAAGTACCAGTATTTTGGGTGCTGTGATCAGATCAGCTGATGCATATATGAATTAATAACAAAGAATATTATTTATACTATTTCTTAACTTATTCAAAACATCTACTATATAGAGTTAATACAGTATCACATAAGTATCAATGTGTTATAAGCTATCATAATTTTCATATAATACATTTATAACTCATTACAATATTAGTTCTCTCTCTTATTTGATGTCAGGATGCCAGAAAACTTCAAATCTCTCTCTCTCTCATAACACACAGTGTAGTTAAATACATTACATTTTACTGTCAATATTAGGTAACGCAAACAATAAAATAGCCTACAGTAAATTACATTATACTCTCTCTCTCTCTCTCTCTCTCTCTCTCTCTCTCTCTCTCTCTCTCTCTCTCTCTCAGTGAGTGTTACTGTATGCTAGGGAGTCCCATTTTGTATTCCGAGAAAATCAGATGATTTAACGCGAATAACAAAAGCCTATCGAGTGCAATATTTATACAAGTTTTCATGAATAGTCGGTGATTAGTTTGAGGTCGAAAGAGTGGGATAAAACGTCGGCATGAATAGTTATCTTGTGAAATACTAAAAATCTGAACAAGATGGCAGCCTCTGACACAAACAAGGCTTGGAGGGATTTTGCTGCAATCAGCAAGAGCAAGAGTAAATTCCATGAGTTGGCACAACAAGAGCTAGATCTACTGGTAACATAGGTCACAAAGAGCTCCAACCAGTGTGACGGAAAAATATTCTCAAACATATTGAAACAATATGATCCAAGAAACTGAACAAGTCTGTGGAAAACATCATCAATATAATAGAAGAAATTCCAAAGAAGATCCAGGTGATAAAGAGACTTATAAAGAAAGTTTACATCAATCAGCACATTCCATTCAACAACAATAAAAAGTCCAATATGGTGAATGTGCTGATTGATGCATTGGGAAAAAGAATGCCTAAATGGTGCAATACATGTTAGATGTGGTACAGTATTCTAAACCCACAACAATTATTAAGGAAACGCGATGTATGCCATGTACCAACACATCCAAATTGTGCTGAAATGCAACAAAATATAAGTACTAAAGACACAAAGGTATTCTGCTCATCATGCTCAGTATGGATAGAAAATATAATTAAGCCGAGACGGAATCTGCTTAGTTGAAGAAGAAGAAGAAGAAGAAAAAGAAGAAGAGAAAAATGAACAGGATATGTGTAAGGATGCAGAGGAAATCATTGATACAACATATGATGCCATTCAACAACATACTTACGTAGAAATAGAATATCCTATGGAAACAAATAATAAACCCAAGAAAAGAAAGATATAGTTGGCAATTCACTGAAAAGAGGGAATTGCAGATTTGGCAAAAGATGCTACTACAAGCATCCAAAGATATGCCATAATTATGAAATATATGGTAAATGTGCGTATTTAGACGGATATGGAGATGAATGCAGAGATCTCCATCCAAAAATATGCAAAAACCTGAAAGAAGGAAAAGGATGAAATTCAACAAAAAATATTGATATATGCATCCTGCAACCATGAATGAAAGTAAAAAACTCAGCAAACAGAAAAGAAAAATGAAAGCAAAAATGAAACAAACAAAAAAGCCGAGTATATACCGCGCTATGCACAAAAGGCCCCAAGATATGATACCTTTCAACCAAAATATGCACAATTAGAGCCCAACTACAAAGAATGCATCTATAATGCCAGGGGTTGATGCAGATATGGGGATAATTGCAAGTATACACACAAAAATAAATATGAAGGCGAAAGAGCAAATATAATAGAAAAGTTGGATCTTTTAATGGCAGAATTCCTGGAAATGAAGAAAAGAACATCATATCAGAACAGGAAGGAAGCATGGGAGAATCCATATTATTACCAATATTAAATAATGGGGATGAAACAAACCATAATAGTGATGAAAGCACAGGGTATAGTCACAAGTAACTCTAAAAGGAAAATAGAGTTCTTAGAAGAACTAATCCAAATTGAAAAAATAGATATGTTAAATATAAGTGAAACATGGTATTCCCAAGAGACTGGCAGTGACGACCAGATAACGGGTTTCCAAACATATAGATCAGACAGAACAAATAGGAATCAAGGGGGAACCGCAATATATGGAAGAGACATAAATCAAGGAAAAGTCTGTGAAAAATACAGCAACACAGAATGTGAATTGATTGCGGTAGAATTTGAATATGAAAAATTAGTGAACATTGTAGTCTACAGAGCCCCAAATACTAAGGAGGTTGACATCATAATAGAAAACGGATTTTGAGCGAAGCAAAAAATCTATTTTTGGGTGAGATAGCCATGTCGTCCTGATGGAAGGTTCCTTTAGTAGCTTCCTTTGGGTATATATGACTACAGTGGATATTCCAACAGAATTAAACTAAAGGTTTCCATAATTCTAACTTCTGGCGCGAGTACCCTTAAGGTTTCCCTTTAGGATATCGTATAATTAAAGGGGACGTATTCTTGACACGCCACATAGCTATCTGCACCCCACATAGCGTTTACGCTTCGAGGGGGAAGTTGGTGTCAAGATATGGGAGGAGCCGTTACAAAGTTCTCCTCCTCCGTTACTGTTATTGGTACTCGGATGACGTAATAAGTGATGCTATCTTGGCTGACGTCATCACCGCCCGCGAACTCCATTCCTTTTGGCGTCCAGGCCAGACCCCATGATGCAGTAAGATCGGGAGGGAGCCTGCAAAGGCTTAATAGAGAATAAGGGCAGGTCCATCAGGACGACATGGCTATCTCACCCAACAATAGATTTTTCGCCTGTTTTTTGGGCTCAGGCCATGTCGTCCTGAAGGAAGTGTACCAGAGAATTAATGTATCGTGGATTTTTTCCCTCAGTAGTGCCTTTGACTTCTAGACAATATTCCTTTGGTCTAATGACCCAAGAGACCTGTGACATTACCGGTATATGTCACTTCAGTTAAGCATGTACAGTACTATGTTACTGCTTCCTACCCCACCGCAGGGATAAGTCCTATTGGACTTATAGAAAGTCTCGAAGTTGCATGATAAATGAAACTCACTCAGCATCTAGAAGTACCTGCCGGTCCCAGAGCAAGGTAATAGGTAAGGTAAGTATAACGTGTTGGAACAAATTACCTCGGTCTAGACGAGTTTAAGCGGAGGAACAATAGAATTTTATTGTTCAATCATTTTATACAGAATAGAGATAGTCAAACTCTCAAACAGTATTTTATTACAATGTTAGGGCGAAATAAGACGCACGAAAACAGCAAATTAATTTATTGGCAATAAATACGAATTATCATACGTAAAAGTAATAAATGTAAATTGTAATAGAATGTAAATTAGTCACATAGACATGGGACATTAGTAGAAATAGTTGTCGTATCTGAAAATGAAAACTTGCCATCATACATGTTAATTCCGTAGGAATTGTAATGTCTTTCTAAAATGTCTTAGATACACTTCATGTTTGAAACACAAGGCACAAGTGTTTAGTGTATGTGACTTCACCTTAGTATATTTAGAACAGTCCGTAGTGTCACTCGGTGACACTATTTTCACTATGTTGCACACTAGGGTCAACACAGACACCCTTAGAGTTAGAGTCCCATATAACTCACTGTTCATTGCAGCACTAAGCAGCAGGTTTTAACACACTACCTGCAGCTACCAGGAAGTGTTTAATTTCTTACACCTGCTTCGCGTAGTGTTTAAAGAACACTCTCAATGACTTCCATCCCGTGAATAAGCGGAGACTCTCGAAGTCCATCGACTGGAAGAAATTCAGGGAAGAGGCGACTTTCCTAGGATCGTGACCTGCGGGTGTACTGTCAGGATCCGCTCTCCGAATGAAGTAGGTGATCTTCGCCCTTAGTTGTTTAAGTGACAAGTCAGAGCCCGATGTTTCCCCTTTAAAGAGCTGTCCTCCACCAAAGTCCGAAGTTCTTCGAAGATAGACCTTTAGATCCTCCACTGGACATAGGGAGACATCTTCCTTCAGAGGGCAGATTCTCCAGGGACCCCACCTCTTGGTGGGTAGCTCGTTCTTGGCGAGAAACGTTGGGTCGGGAAAGAGGGTGAGTTCGCCTGTTTCTGCGCACTGGATCTGGCCTGCTTCCCTTGATAATGCCACAATTTCACTTACTCTAGCCCCCAAGGCGAGAGCAAACAAGAAAATCACTTTCTGAGTCAAATCTTTCAGAGGGCAAGTTTCGTTGTCCAAACCTGAGGCAAAATGTAGCACCTTGTTAAGATACCAGGAGATGGGTCTCAGAGGGTCTGCAGGTCTGAGTCTAGCGCATGCCTTCGGCAACTTGTTGAAGATTTCGCCAGACAGGTCTATTTGGAAGGTGTATAGTAAGGGTCTTGTCAGGGACGATTTGCAAGTGGATATCATGTTGGCTGCCAAGCCTTGTTCATGAAGTTGAATGAAGAAGGACAAAAAAAAAAATCCATTGATATTTCCTTAGGATTTCTTGTCTTGACAAAGGCCACCTATTTCTTCCAAGATGACTCATATTGCCTTCTGGTAGATTTTGTTTTATATTCCTCTAAGAAGTCTAACCTTTCCTTCGAGATACCAAACCTCTTCTTGACGGCTAGGGAGAGAAAATCATGAGATGAAGGTCTCGGGTTTTCTGTGATGAAGCGAAGACAGTCGACTTCTGAACTTGTTGGGATAGAACTGGGTCCGGCAGGGGACTTAGCTTGGGTTGTAACTCCAGGATAAATGGGAACCAGTTGCTCCGGGGCCACTTGGGAGCCACTAGGGCCGCTATTCCTTGGAAGGATCTCAGCTTGGTGAGGACTTTTAGCAGAAGGTTGGGTGGAGGGAACAGGTAAATCTTGGTCCATCTGTTCCAATCAAGGGACATGGCGTCCACCGCTTCGGCTCGGGGGTCCTCGTATGGGGCCACGTAGTAAGGAAGCTTCTTGTTGTCGCTCGTTGCGAAGAGGTCGATCTGCAGTTCCGGGACTTTTTGGGAGATGAAGGAGAATGAGTCTGCGTCTAGGGACCATTCTGACTCTATCGGAGCTGTACTGGACAGAGCATCTGCCGTCACGTTGCGGAATCCTTGTAGGTGAACTGCTGAGAGGTGCCATCTTTTCTTCTCCGCCAGGCGGAAGATGGGCAACAACACTTGGTTGAGTTGGGGCGATCTTGAGCCCTGACGATTGAGACATCTGACCACTAAGTCGCTGTCCAGGGTCAGTCGGATGTGGACTGAGGAACGTGGGGACAACCTCTTCAGGGTGAAAAGGACTGCCATGGCCTCCAAGATGTTGATGTGAAACGTCTTGAATAGGGGAGACCATGTTCCTTGAACTTGACGTTGATGGGAGTGACCCCCCATCCTTCTAGCGATACGTCTGTATGGATGACGACCGAGGGTGGAGGTAGTTGAAGAGGTACCGACCTTTTCAGATTCTTGGCCTCAGGCCATGGCTTGAGTAGTGATCGTAGCCGAGTCGGCAGAGATCTCTTGAGATCTCTTCGAGCGTTTGATGCGTATCTCCTCCAGACTCCCGATGCATCTTTCAGCTGTGCTCTTAGCACTGGGTCTGTCACTGAAGCGAACTGGAGGGAGCCGAGCACCCGTTCCTGTTGTCGTCTTGAAATCCGTTTGGATTTGAGAAATCTCTTGACATCTTGCTATTTCCTTTCTCTTCTTCAGTGGAATGGAAAGACGGTGTGACTGGAGGTCCCAATGGATGCCTAGCCATTGGAACTTCTGAACTGGAGAAATTCGAGACTTTTTGGTGTTTATCTTGAAGCCAAAATGTTCCAAGAATTGGGAACTGGAGAAAGTCGAGACTTTTTGGTGTTTATCTTGAAGCCAAAATGTTCCAAGAATTGGATCACCTTTGTGGAAGCTTGCAGGCATTCTTCTTCTGATGCTGCCCACACCAGCCAATTGTCCAGGTAAGCCATCACCTGGATGCCTGGTAAGCATAGTTGTTGAACGATTGTCTCTGCGAGCTTCGTGAAGATCCTTGAAGCTATGTTTAGCCCGAAGGGCATGGCTCTGAACCCTGAATCCTAGGTAGGAGGAAGTCTGGCGATTCATTGGAATGTGCCAGTAGGTGTCCGCCATGTCTATCGAGACTGTATATGCCTTTTGAGGCAGTAGGGCTCTTATATGCTGAAGAGTCAGCATTTTGAACTTATCGTTCAAGATGAACTTGTTGAGAGGGGACAAGTTCAGAATGACTCTGAGTTTGTTGAAGTCCTTCTTGGGAACACAGAATAGTCTTCCTTGGAACCTGATGGACTTTACCCTCTTGATCACCTTCTTGTTCAAGAGTTCTTGGACGTATTCTTTCAGGACGGGGGTGGAGTGTTGGAAGAATCGGTGGAAAACTGGTGGTGGTGTTTCCCAGCTCCAGCCTAGTACATTCTTGATGATGCTGTGAGCTCAGGGATCGAAGGTCCAACGATCCTGGAAGAGGCGGAGTCTTCCTCCCACCGGAAGCATCTCATTGCTTCTGGTTGCAGGAGGGTCTAACTCGTCGACCGCCTGCTCCCCTGCCTCCTTTCCCTCTGGAGGGACGTCTAGAGGAGTCTCTGCCGGTGCCTCTACCTCTGGGACGAAAGGTAGTCGAGTGCCTCTCGTAGGCGGGCGTGAAGGCTGGTGACTGAGTCACCATCGGCTGGGGTACCAGTTGGAAGGTTTGTTGGGGCTGAGCCACCAACTGGGGAGCAGCGGTTGCAGGAAGCTGGTGTTTAGCCTGACGAGGCTGTGGTCTCGGCTTCTTGGCCTTCTTCTTCTGTTGGGGGCCCTCATCCGGAAAAGATTTCCTCTTTGCTGACATGCCCCACTTTCGGAGAAGGTTCCTGTTCTCCGTGGCGGCCTTGTCAACAATCTCTTTCACCAAGTCATTGGGGAAGAGATCTTTTCCCCAAATGTTGGAGGAAATCAGCTTCCTTAATTTGTGTTTTACTGAGGCAGAAGCAAACACGAACTCTCTGCAGACCCTCCGTGCCCTGACAAAGCTATAGAAGTCTTTCGTCAGAGTAGCTAGGTGGGTATTGGCTAAGACCATGTAGATGTCTGGGGTCCTGTGTTCCCCAGCCATTGTCTGCATAATCACCTGGAGGGAAAGGGAGGCGGCCAGCCTCTCTTTCGTGTCCTGCTCCCGACGAAGGAGATACTCGGAGAGCTTGGGGAGGTTCTCACTGAACTGTCGTCCAGCGATGTCGCCCTCCAACTTTCCCACGGAGAAAGTTAACTGGATGTTCTTCCAGGTTTTGTCGGTGAGTGTGTGTGTGTGTGTGTGTGTGTGTGTGTGTGTGTGTGTGTGTGTGTAGGGCGAGGGAGGGGCCTACATTCCTCCGATGTAGGGCGAGGTTTCCCTTCCTCCACCACCTTCAATACTACTAAGAGAGACTTCTCCACGAAGGGGAAGACCATGGTGTTTGGAGCAAGAAAGGACGGATGTTTCTTGCTAAGGGCCGCCACCTTAGAGTTGTTGTAGCCCTTGTCCTTCAAACAGCCAGATAGCAAGGATTGAGCCTTAGTGTGGTCAAACACGATGACCTCCTTTGGCTCAGTTTCTTCCTTAGAAACAGGTTCTGACTTGAGGCGGATGTAGCAGTCCGGTTATGCCTCAAAGCTAGGCCAGAATTCCACCTCTTCAAGGGGGACGGCGCCTAGTTTGTCGTTGACGAAAATCCTGCCGCTTGTGATAGGCATGTGCTCGGCATGCCTCCATGGGTTAGTCACGGAGCAGCTAGGAAGGTCATTCACGTTCATCCTCCTCTGAGGCTCGCGTTGCTTCGTCAAGCGAAGGATTTCTTTTTTGAAATCCTCATCCCTCTTGCGGAACCTCTCGTTGAGGATCGCCATCATGGCCTGAAAATTGTCCATGGAATCGTCCGCACTCGTGAGCATAGGAGTAGACGATGTAGAGGGGACTGGTTCCGAGATGACTACGGAAGCTACAGAGGGCGCGGCGGCGCCTTCTTCTTCGGAGTCAGGAGCCGTTCTAGGTTCCTCTTCTTGACCCTCGGCCATCAGGGTCCTCTCGGTGATATCTGACACCTCCGACATCCTGTCATCGTCGTCGAGATCGATCTCCTGAAGTGCGTCCGAAACATCTGGGTCGACCATCAGTTGAACGCAAGGGATCTCGGGTTTGGGGATGACAGCATCCGGATGCCTTAGGAAAGAGCATAGCTTTCATCTTCTTGCTGGGAAGATAGGGCCCCGTGGCGTTGTTTTGGAAACCACGCACCCACTTGTGCAGTTTCTCTCGAGCGATGTCCCTTGACTCCGCAGACGGGGGAGCCTCAAACGCCTCATGAAGCAGGTCTTTGCAGGTTGTGCAAACCTGAGGGTCCCAGTACCTAAGAGATCCCTGGGTGACGGAGCAGCTGGCGTGGGTTCGGCACGCCAGGAGGCTGTAGAAATCACGGCGCCGAACGCTGCAGAAGGCGTTCTCACACCGGATGTACTCCTCCTGTAAAGAAAGAAATGGTACATGAGTATGCGGGAGTCTATAATGATAGACCAAAGTCATCCGTAGGTTGTTTGTCCTTCTTACCCTGGTGAAGACCTGCCTGAGCATCCCGAAGGGGGGAAAAGCGTACACGTCGAGATTGTCCCAAGGATGTTGGAAGGCGTTCTCGAACGCCGCTTTTGGGTCTGGGACAGGAGAACAGAACACGGGGAGCTGCGTGTTCAGCCTTGTTGCGAAGAGGTCCATCACCAGAGAACCCCATTTCTGAATGACAGACCTGGCTACTGACGGGTGTAGAGACCATTTGGACCCTACCACTTGCCCCATCCTGCTGAGGCCGTCGGCGAGGACGTTCCTTTTCCCTGGGATGAACCTCGCTGATATTCTTATCTGCTCCACTTTGGCCCATTCCAGAAGTTGTAACGTGAGGACGCACAGCTCCTTCGACCTTAGGCCTCCCTGCTTCTTTATGTAAGCTACTACCGAGGCGTTGTCGCACATCAACGCCACGTTGTTTCCCCAGAGTAGGTGTACAAACTCCAGGCACACTCTTTGTACTGCCCTCATCTCTAGAATGTTTAGGTGCTGGGTCTTCTCTAGGGCTGTCCAGTTCCCCCTTGCTGATTTTCCTAAGAGATGGGCACCCCACCCCTCCTTCGATGCGTCCGTGAACAGGAGCATCTCCGGAGGGTTGGCCGCAAAGGGCATCCCTTTGAGGGTGTTCGTCCTGCAGCTCCACCATTCCAGGACCCATTTCGTGTTTGGAAACACCGGGACCACTCTGTGGGGGGAATCCGTTTGGATCCAGCTTTCCTTTAAGTTCCATTGGACCTCCCTGAGCTTTAGCCTGCCCTGGGGGACCAGTTTCTCCAAAGACACAAGGTGGCCTATCAGTCTCTGCCAGTCCTTCGCTCTCCTGGGTTGGTCCGTCAGGAAGGGGCGGAGGACCTGGTCTAAGTTGTCCAGCCTGTCCACGGAGGGGAAGGCTTTCACTAACCGGGAATCCAGAACCATCCCGAGGTAGGTCATCCTGGTGGAGGGTATCAGTTGGGACTTCTTTAGGTTGATGGTGATCCCCAGAACGTTGCAGAACTGCAGCAACATCGCGCCTTGCTCCTTCAGTACTTCCTCTGAGGCTGAAAATAGCAACCAGTCGTCCAGGTAACGAATCAGGCGAATGCCCTGTTCATGTGCCCAGACTGAGACCGTTGTGAAGACCCTTGTGAAGACTTGGGGGGCAGTGGACAACCCGAAGCAGAGGGTCTTGACTGCAATGTCTGGTTCTCCCATTTTACCCGTAAGTACTTCCAGCTGGAGGGATGAACCGGGATCTGGAAGTAAGCATCCTTGAGATCTACTGACATCATGAAGTCCCCTTCTCTCAAGGACGCCAAGACTGATTTTGGAGTGTCCATTTTGAAGTCGGTCTTGCAGACAAACTTGTTGAGGGCGGGAGGTCTATGATCCTCCTGTCGCTTTCTCCACCAAGAACAGCCTGCTGTAGAACCCCGGACATGGGTCCTGAACAGGTTCCATTGCCCCTTTTGCCAACATCGCTGAGACCTCTCCCTGCAGAGCTGTCCATTTCAAGGGATCCTTGGGGGCTAACCACTCCGCCTGGTGGTCTGGTATCAGAGGTGGAGGGTCCACTAGGAAGGGCAACCTGTACCCTTCGTTCAGAACTATCACGGTCCACGGGTCTGCTCCGTGTTCTTCCCATGCTTTCCAAGAACGTTTGAGGCATCCCCCCTCCTGAGGCTTCGGCAGGAGTAGGGGGCCTCCCTCCCTATCTTCTCCTCGAGGAGCGGCCTGAACGCCCTCTTCTGGAAGCCGCGAAGGACGGCCTATAGGCGATTTGGGTCAAGGCTGATTCCCTACGGGAGGGCTGAAACGACTGGGACCATGTTGTCGCTGAGTTGTCTCTCCTAGGCTGGTTAGGAGCGGGCCGAGGAGGGCGAGGCGCGTCGACGGAGGACCTTCTGAACGTCGGCTTCTGACCGAGTAGGGCCTGGTCTCGAACGGTTCCTTCAGCCTCCGAACTCTCTCCATTGATTCCTCCGCTGCCTTCGGGAGAAAGATCGAGTCGTCCCACAGGGTCAGGTTCCTCAGAGATCTGGTCTCTCTGTCCGGCAGCCTCCTAGTCAGCTTGCTTAAAACGGTGTCCCTCCTTCGTAGGACCCAGTTGGCGGACATGGCTAGAGACTGGTATGATAGGAATTTCAGGGCCTTGCCTCCCGAACTGATGAGTTCCTTGAGCAAGGCCTGGGTCTCCAGTACTGTCAGGTCGTAGGACAACTAAACGCCCACCAGGGTGGAGGGCCACCAGTCCAGCCAGGAGGAGACGTTGACAAGGTCCTTCGATATCTCCTCCATCATGACCGCCTCCGAAGGAGAGAAGCAGATCGGAGCCGTGGACGCCCTTTCTTCTGAGGCTCCTTGCCCCAACACGGTGAGTGCTGGCTCCAGTGCACAGGCGCCCGCTCGCTGTCCCTCTGGGAGGTAGAACTTGCTCTGGGACTTCAGGCCCTGGAGCAGCTTGGAGGCGCTCTGGCTCTTGGGCACCTCGGCGTGGTTGGCCACGATCCTGTCCACGTGGACCCTTCCCAACTTAACGTCCCTCGCCAAAGGGAGGGCCAAGGAGGGGTGCTGCTTGACCGGGGCGTCCACTATTCTGTTGAGGCTGGAACACCATGCATCTTCGGAGGAGGGTTCCGGTACGTCTAGCCTGTAGTGACTTCTGATGAAGCCTATCACCCTCCAATAGGCCGATACCTCCGCTGCTGATCCCCTCTCCATGGTTGTCGAGCTCCTCCGACGGGGGTGCTGGTACATGTGACGGGGGTACTCCGACGGAGGACCTCGCACGTGGGGGAGTCCTGGACCAACGCTCTCGCGGGGGTTCCCGACGAAGGACGGGCATCGCCGTCGGAACAGGGGCCTCCATCCTGTGTCCAAAATCTCTCCCGGAGGTCCTTGAATCTGCGAGCCTGCCCGTCGAGGAAAGCCGAGGGCTGCGCTCATGACGAGCTAGGTGGCCCTTGGATCAGGACTCAGCTGCCAGACCGAAGGGGCAATTCTCTCCGCTGGGCGGATGGAGCCAGAACCTTTGCGGTCTTATGCCTGTCAACTGGAACCTGCCATGAGGAGTCCCTCCGTCGGGTGCTGCTGCTGCCGGAGGATTATCTATTCGGTGAGCTTGTCCTCGGACGCCAACTTAAGGGGCCCGGTGCCGCAGCTAGGTCACTGCTCTTGGGGGATCTTGGGCGTCGACTCTAGTGGCGCGACCTCAAGGGGGAGCGAGAGCGCGACAACTTCCTGCGGGACTTCCCTCTTCGTCTCCTGAGATTCCTCAGCGCCTCATCCTCCGAAAAGTAGGAAAGCTCCTCCAATGAGGAGACCGACGACTTATAGGTCCTCATCGAAGGCCTTGCCTCCCACGGTGGTGTAGGATTCCTGCGACGCTCCGTGGAAGACGACGCCTGCAAAAACACCTCTGGGAAGACGGCCGATGTCGCTGGGGGGGAGCGAGGAGGCTCTCCCGTGGGAGACCAGGTCCCGAAGTCTTCCTCCATCCTCATCGGGGACCTGAAGGGCGTCTTAGGGGAAACCCACGCAGTGGGGTTCGACGGCGGGGAAAGCTCCTTCTCGACGTCGCCCTCGGCTGTTGAACCACCTGAAAAGCACGCCCAAGAGGCTGGAGAGGAATTAGCAACATTTTTACCCCCATATGGGGTCATCAGAGGAGACATGACCTGCAGGCACCAGGCCACCGTCTCCCGAAAACACTCCCGCCCCTCCTTCAGGCCCCTCACTCGCCTGGAAAGACCCCACAACCCCACTGTCATGAAGGTCAGACTCTTGGGAAAGGGCCGCGGGCCTCTTTCCCGCAACAGACTTAGCTCGTCCCCTACTCTGGGTAGGGGAGGTTGGGAGAGAAGCTCGGACCGACGAGGCGCCCGTCGAAGCAAAGGAGGAAGGGACGTTGGTCTTCTTAGGCGACTTCTTCGTCGCCTTCTTCTTTTTGGTGCTATACCGCACCCACTGCACCTCATTCCACGACTTGCACTCCGGACACGTGGCGGAAGGGGAACACACGCTGCCCCTGCACTAGGAACACAAGGAGTGCGGGTCAACTTCGGGTTTCGAGAGGACCGCTCCACACGATTTGCCGGCCATAGGCCCAGGACAACGGCGAGGATGCTCCATGATAAAGGAGAAGCACTATGAGACACAAGCACGCACAGGGAAAGCACAAAGAGAAAGCACAATTGAACCACGTGGGTACCGCGTGGGACACAAGGGTCGGGGACACACAAGTCACACTGGGATTAAGGAGAGCGGCGAGATGATATCGCGACGCGACCAGAGAACTTACTGGAGGTAGAGACCTGAGCAAGCATGCTCAGGGCGCGTATCACTCCGCCTGAGGTTACCCCTCATAGAAAATGGGTTTAGGGTAAACTACCCAAAACTCTGGTCGGATGGGAGGAGATCCCAGATACTCCTAAGAAAGTAGTTCGAGGTAAGTACTTCGTGTTGGAACAAAGGTTTATTATTCTACATTGTATTTCATTTACAAAGACTATGTGGTGCTGATAGAAAAGTTTATTATCATGTAATGCTATATGCTACTGGGTAACAATACTGCTGGATGGCTAGGCTAATTGTTTTTGATTTGGAAATAACTTGACTTATGAACTAGCTCTCGGTATGGAACTCGTTTTCTAATTGAGCTATGTCTGTATTCATCCATTCCCTAGGTTTTCTTTACTTTGCTACACACATTCTTTAATCTTGCCTTCTTCAATTTTTACCTTTCCTTTTAGAACATGGAATTTAAAAAATATATCGAAGAAATTCTAGGAATGAGTAGTTAGCATTTATAATACTTTAATTCAGAGATAACTAAATACCACTTACCATTCATTTCCTTCATTGCACGTATATAGTCTTGTGGATCAGAGAAGCTGATGAAACCATAACCTTTACTTTTGTTTGTCCTTTTATCTCGAACCACTTTGGCTTTCACAAAAGATGAAAAATGACTAAAGTATCGAGTCAGTAACTCATCAGTAACATCATTACCAAGGTCTCCACAAAATATTCTGAAGTCATCTGAAAATTCAAAATATATTTATTAAGTAAATATTTTTGCACATTAAATCTTACAAAAGCCAAAATAATTTAAATTTTTATAGGTATTTCAATCTTAAAAATACTGTATTAAAATATTCTCTCAGACTTAATAATCAGTATACTGTACTGTATATAATAAAATACAAAGCATATTCATACACATTTACAACTTAACTTATGCTACAATTATTTCTATAAAATCTTCCCAATTGATTTTACTTAATGCTGTGTCGACGTCTACTCTAAACGGAAGTTTGCTGTTCACTCTCCTTGCAAATTCCACACCCTCCCTTTTGGAACCATCATGCCATCTGGTGTCTAGATATCTTTATTTCACTCCGTGATTCACATTTTTTCTGGCTTTATGAACGTAAACATATCTGGTCAACAGCTGCAGTGTTGTTTTTAGGTGTATGGATGAATGTTCTTCACTCACATTTCCTCTTATGAATTTATGTCAGCTGTTAGTTGACTGCTTTGACTACAAACGTAAAGAAAATAATATTCAGTAATATCTTTACTATTTGTGTTTTTTGTGTATAGTTCATGTCTTGTTTTTCTTATGCTATCTTCGCTAATTCCTCAATTCTGCTTTTAGGATAACCGAGTTTCAAGGTAGTAGATGATCATGTCCAACTTTTTATATCTTTATCATTGCATGAATATTTAATCAAGATTATTTAGAATATAACTTCAGGAAGCTCAAGGTTCATGTTTCGATTGGCAGTGAACCCAGCCCAATTCAGAATGTTTGTATTTTTGTCGGCCACTAGATGCGTTAACGAAGGGCTAGTAGATTTTATTCAAAATGAGTTCCTTATCTAAAGAGGCCTAAAGTATATGGAAACTTATTTTGGCCGTGAGGATAAATTAAATTAGGATATACATGAAAATTGGGAAAAGACTGAAAGGACCATACATAGAAGAAACTTGCTTTCAGTTTACAGGAAAATCCAAGAGGTTTAGAAAAGCTGATCATACACAGTTGGGAATCCACGATAGTCCTCCATCCTCAATTGTTATTAACATTTCAGCCTTTAATGAGCTTTTGGGGGTTTTGATAGTTGTGAACTTATGCTCTTGATCACAATGTTTTTGTATGTCCTAAATGTATTTTGCATACTGTATGCCTTATATGTATAGTATTAAAACATCAATATTAAATTACAAAGTACAGTAAATATTTGGCCCTTAACAATGATTCTAACCTAACCTGCCTATTAAACTCTAGCCTAGCTCCAAAAGTTTTGACAAGCAGTTCTAGTGTACCATTCTATTAAAGTTCATATGGTGCAGAGCGCTAAAGAGTCGAGTTCCTCTCTTAGAACCTCGCACTCTGATATTACTCATATCTCCTACTGTGCAACCCTTGCCATTCTAGAAACCAATCAGCTCCTACAGACCTTTGGTTTCCAAGGTAGACGTCCGAGGTGGTAGTCTTGATCCTATACCCCTCTACTGTATTTGAAGTAAGTATTATTAAGCAACTACTTCTTTCTTATATTTAATAGTCCAGGGTTACATTATGTCTTAGATGGCAATGTGCATTGCTTGGTTATAGGCTCAGCCATTACCAAATCTCGAGTTTTCCTTAAATATGTTAATGTAGCTAAAGGGTGTTAATGAGCACTCAATCTTATTCTAGTGACGAGACATTTCGTTGGGTTCTATTTCTGATGGGTAACATTATGTATCAGATGGCAGTGCACATTATTTGCTCATGTGCTCGGCCACAAGCACATCTTAAGCTTTCCATATTTGTAAGTACAGTATGTAGTAGGTTGGCCAGGGTAGCAGCCACCAATTGAGATACTACCACTAGAGAGCTATTGGGTCTCTGACTAGCCAGATAGCACTACAATGGATCCCTCTCTCTGGTTACAGCTAATTTTTCCTTTGCCTACACATTTACCAAGTAGTCTGGCCTATTCTTTCCAAATTCTCCTCTGTCCTCATACACCTGACAATACATATTCCCAAACAATTTTTCTTTGCTCAAGAGGTTAACTACCGCATTGTAATTGTTCAGTGGTTATTTTTCTCTTGGTAAGGGTAGAAGAGACTATTTAGCTTGGGTAAGCATCTCTACTAGGAGAAGGACTCCAAAATCAAACCATTGTTCTCTAGACTTAGGTAGTACCATAACCTTTCCACCATGGTGTTCCACTGTCTTGGGGTAGAGTTCTTGTGCTTGACAGTACCCTATCTAATCTTATTTCTCTGCCTCCTATTTCTTTTTAAGTTTTTGTAGTTTATACACAAAAAATTTAATGTTTTTACTTTTCTTGAAAAATGTTTTATTTCAATTGTTCATTACTTCTCTTGTAGTTTATGTATTTACTTTATTCTTTCCTCACTAGCCTATTTTTCCCCGCTGGAGCCCTTGGGCTTATAACATCCTACTTTTCCAACTAGGATTGTAACTTAGCTATTAATAATAATAATACTAATGGAACTGAGCTGAAGTAGATGCTAATGAGCAACCACTTATTTCTTAATTTAAAGATCTAGGGTTGCATTATGTCTCGGAGGGCAGTGTGCATCGTTTTCTTATAGGCTTAGCCACTAGTACATCTTGATATTGATATTTCCATAATCATGTTAATGTAGCTCAAGGGCATTATTGAGCACTCACTTCTTATTTTAATAGCATACCAATTTGTATGGTTCTTATTACTGATGGGTTGCATCATTTCTCGGATGACAGTGCACACCATATGCTTATAAGCTCAGCCACTAGCAGATCTTGTTTTCCCTAATAATGTTATTGTAAATGAAGGGCCTTAATGAGCCCTCATTTCTTATTTTAATGGCATGACATTTCTTTTGGTTCCTATTGCTGAGAGATTGCATCTATTCTCAGATGGCAGTGCACTGTGCACTTAAAGGCTCAGCCACTACCACATCTCATAATGTAATTGTGGGTACTTTACACACACCTCTGCTGCTGAAATGAATCCCTTGCCATATGCAAGTGCAAAGTCCCATTTACCTGCCAAGCGTCACTCCTCCCTGGATGACCCTGCAGCTTTCGTATCATACCATTATCCACCATAAAAGTATTATGAGTTTTCTTTATCTTCAACCATAAATTTCCCACCTGGATCAGCTATAAAAGCAAAGGGATCTCTCTCTCTCCCTCTTGTCATCGAGTCACTCTCTAATGAAAAGTCATCCTCACCCGGTATCAAAAAATAAATTGGCTCTCCTCATCTAATGTGTTATCAATATCTGAGTCATCGTCTTCTAGTAATTATTCAATATCTCCTAGAAAAATATGTATCCTCATTAGCAAGCTCATACTTAAAAAATTTTTTGCCTTATTATGAAAAATGCTTGGGGCGTACTGAAAAAATGTGACCCTTCTAATGGGGAATACCCAACTAAAATACATTGCCAGGGAGCCTATTACTATCCATTTACTACTTATGTGTACTGAGTGTGTTGCCAAATGAGGTTCCTACACTTTCTATATGAGTAAACAAATTACTGTACTACTGGGATGACAGCTTGAAACGTGAATTTAGTCATAAATGTAATATCACGTTGCAGGCTGTACCTATACTGAATAAATCGGAGTAAACATGATAACATTTGGGTGACGGTTAACATGTTTGAAGTAAACAAATGGGAAGTAGAGTTTTTCTAAAGTAAGTGGGAATTCTTAATTTGTGTTTTTTGTACAACAAAACACTACAAGGCAAACAATACATAGCCTCAGCTTAGAGTAAATATTACAAGTTTTTTTTTGCAAATCTTGTCTTGTAAATCAACATACAGTACTAGATTTTTGGACCAAGCTGAGGTATAAGTGAATTGCTTATTTTCATAATTTCTATAATACAGTTGAATTCCTTATTTTTCTTCTTAAAAAAAACCAGGAGGATAATGAGGAATAGCCTTTCTTTGACGAGGTTTCTCAATTGAGGGGTAGAAAAATATATTTCTCAAAGGTATCCAAAAAATTACTCAAGGTAATTTCTGATTGGTATTACTACCTACTGATTCAGGTTTTATTTCAAAGTCAAGAACTCTCCTGTCACACAAGGATGTTCTGTAAGGTATAACATACTAATAGCGTAGCTTATCCATTGACTCCGGTTTAATTACTCTCTGGAATCTATATTAATGCCAAGGATTTGAGAACTGATTTAATGGAGAAATGTTGGTTGCGAGTAATAAAGTTGGGGTATTCTTGAAATACAGCACATCTTTCCTATTACTGTATTTACGTTTATAAGACAATCAAGACTACTATCCATGCTTTTCAAATCAGTTTATTAAGGAAAGCTAGCAAAAGCTTTTTTTTTCTCTTGCTAATAGAGACCATTATTTCTTGAACTATCTTTTCATTTCAACATCTGAAAGAAGTAAAAATACTTTTGTATTTCATTTAATGTCGATTTTAATGGTATATCAAAGTTTAAGGGTATTTCATCCCTATTGCCAATGCATGATAATTTTAGTGTTTAATTTTTCAGTGCTTGATCACAAAGCTTAGCAAATTATTGACTTTTCCGTCCTATTCTTTAAGTTTGTTTAACCTTCTCAAAAAATTGAAAATGTACAGTACAGTATACAGTAATGTAATAATATACAGTACGTCATATTCTACTTGATGTCATTTGTAACAGCTACGGTAATTGTTTACTAACATACGAAAGTTGAAATACAAGCAAAACAGCTATTGTTATCCAAAATGGTTGTTCATAACAAAACAGCTGTTTTTTCTTATTCTCTTTAGCTATTTTAACTTATTGAACCAGAAGTTGGGATAACGAGGTGAGGGAAAAGAGGTTACATTATCATAATTTGGTCTCAAAAGAGGAACTTCCATGATACAGAAGATACATGATAAAGAATTACTGTATTGTAAGGCCTCACAACACAAAATTAATTTGTTCTAGAGTGGCTTTCGTAACATAATTTTTTCGTGTTGTGAGTCACATTTTACATGTAAATCACCTAATTCGTTCCACACCCTACAAAACACCACATTAAATTTTATAATAAAAGCTACAGTATAACCACAATGAAATACTGAATAGCCAAGTACATTTGAACCATTCAATATACCTAAATTAACAGTTAATACCAGAGAATTAAGTAGTTATTAGAACAATGTAATAATACATGGAAAATAATTCAATACATACAGTACAATATTGTGCATATACAAAATATACAGTACCATATGTACTGTACCATTATAGTTCCCCTACTATAGACTACAGCTACATTTTATATAGTGTAAATCCATTTTCTTCTACCTTCTTTAATGGGTGACTATTTTATTCTCGGCCTCGCTGGCAAATCTCTTTTCTTAACATGAAACATTTTTCGCAAAGTGATTCATAAAAATATTCGCATCTTGTTTTGCAGCGTGAAAATTTTGTAAGCAGATTCTTTCGTGAAGAGAGGTATGACTGTAATTCTTTATTAATTTTTAAGGACAAAAATTAATTTTTAATAAATAATAATTAAAATATGAAAAATATAAAACTTATCTGCCCTCAGAAACCCACAATATGAAGAAGAGGCCACAATAAATATTTAGATATGATATATGTAATCTGGCGTATATCCAGAGAATGATGAGTAAACTGTGATATGGCAAGGGATTACCATATCTAATATGGTACATAACCAAAAATTGAGGAATAAAACAAGGTTGGTTTTCAATTGGAAACCTGTTTTCACTTGCCTTTCATTACATGGAAAGTGGGTGGCATAGAAGCAGTCCCTAGGAGGCAGGGATGATTTTGAGAGCAAGAATTTTATTTTTTAATTAAAGTCATCAAGTTGGCACTTATAATTAATAGCCTTTTCAATTCAAAGGTAAGATTTACAGAAAAATGAGAAAAAGAGAGAGAGACCTACCATTTTCCCACTCTGCCAAGGACTGATCTTCCCATATTTGTCCACCCCCACACCGAAGGTTCTTGTTTTTCCTGTTCTTTCCTTCCTTTTTCTTTTCCTCTGTTGCAGGTGGTGCTCCATCAGGTCGAGATGTGATTGTCACTATACTTGCTCGAACCTAAAACACAATCACAATCATCATTATTCACTTTTCTGGTACCTGAATGACTGTATACTGTATTTCGGATATAAGACGACCCTTTGAACCAAAAAAATCACCCCAAACATGGGGGTCATCTTATCTATCAGTAACGAAAATTGAACCTTTAATCCTGTGATGTATCAGTACTGATAACTAGATACAATAGCCTAGCCTAAGCTGATAACTGCCTCGTTTCGGTAACTATCGATGTAAATATTAGCATTTGAAATAATTCAATCTATAATGCTACACTAATAATGTAATAAAAACACCTACCTGATAATTCCACGGTAAAATGCATTCGTAAATTATAAGTGTTCTTATCAGCTGAGCGGCACAAGTAAACAAAATGACTTGCTTTTGTTCGTTGATAAGCATAGTTAGCGCTTAAGTTGTTTGGAATGTTTTGAGTAACCCAAGCATGCTGTTATTATGCTAACAGGCCATTGTTAACTAATAACATTTTGGATATCCTCTAATCTTTATTTTTAAATGTATACAAACTACCGATTGCTTTTGTTTGTTGATAAGCATAGTTAGCCCTTAAGTTGTTTGAAACGTTTTGAATAACCCAGGCATGTGAACAGTGTTGGCAATTTGGCGCGAATACCATTAAATATAGCAGGACGAGTGGCTCATTTGAACAGTGGTTTTGCAGTTTTCTGTTAGGCATATTTGGCAACCCTGCATAGAACACATTTTTTTCTTAAATTCAGCCGTAAGCATGACGAGAGGATCAATGTTGTTATTTTTGTTGATATGTCAATAATGTATAGTACTTCATTTCATTTTTTTTTTTTTTTAAGGTCAAGGTAAGCAAAACAACAAATGCACTGGGAGTTTCGATTTTTAAAGGTTGGCTTATACCTATGAGCTAAAATCCAGAAACTTTGCCTAGAATTTGGAGTCGTCTTACCTGTAGATCGCCTTATACGCCGAAATATACGGTATGCATTTATTCAAACTGTTTTGAGACTAGGCAAAATTAAGTTTTAAAAGTACAGACTATAATTCTGTAATATAAGGAGTCCAGATATCATAAAAAAAAATAAAAGATGGTATTACATATGTTTTACTTCTATATGACTCTTTAACTGTAGGGTTCTTCATGCACATTTTTAGTATTTTTATTTACGGAAATAGAATACAATAGGAATTTATTGTTACATTTACTTAAATAAAATACAATAGGAAAGTCTAATTAGAAAAAAAAAATTCTTTCAAACAAACATTTGCATAGCTTTTCATCAGGTAACTTCACCCTGCATCTCAGCCCCAAATACACCAAGGCAATTGAAAGAGGACCAAGCAAAGTATGACTATTATTTTAGGTCTGAATTGACGAAGAATTTTTATTAAATTGATATAAAATAAACACCAAACTAATACACACATTTTATTACCGCTGTATGAAGCATGGCTAATCACAAGATTTCCTAGCTAAAATTAGCAAACACTAATTTTATTTTATTTTGAAAGTAATTTTTTTATTAGATGTATGTTTGCTCTGTTTTGCTATTGAATATTGCCCTATTTACAGTAAGGCAGCTACAGGAAAGGAAGCTAGAGTGAAACCAGAGGCTCTTCTGTTCCTTTGTGGCTCTAGAGAAGGTTTATAATAGAATACAAGAAAAGTGATGTTTTGGTGCTTGAGGAAGAGAAAAGTCTGGCAAAAGTTGGTTAGAATGCTAGAGATGATGAACAAGAGAACAAGGACAAAAGAGATATCAGCTGTTGGGAAAACAAACCTTTGAAATTAGTACTGGATTACTCCAAGGGTCTGCATTAAGACCATTTTCATTTGTGTTGGTCATAGATGTGTTAACTGAAGAGATCAGAAATGAAGAGTTGTAGGAGTTGCTATATGCAGACAAGGGTTGTAGAGTGGCAAGAGACTTTGGAAGGGGGGATGGCTTGATAGTAAATATGGATATGACTGAAGCTATTGAGAGCAGTAAGGAAGGTAGGGACAGGAAAGTCATGCAAGAAAGTAGAGGCTTGGTTATAAAACAGGTAGGACAATTTAGATACTTGGGATCTACTATAAGCCAAGTGGTAGGATGTGAGGCTGAAATTGAGAATGGAATAAAAGCAGCCTGGGGAAAGTGGAGGGAGGTAGCTGGAGTAGTATGTGATAAGAAAATGCCTCAAAGTAAAGGTCAAGATCTATAGCACAGTAATAAGACTTGTGCTAATGTATGCTTGAGAGAGCAGAGATGAGAATGCTGAGGTATATTATGGGAATATGACCGGCTTGAAAGCCGTGGAAATGATGAAATAAGTAGAATGACAGATATAGTAAAGATTACAGAGGTGATAAGAGTGTCACAACTGAGATAGTGTGAACAGGTGTTGAAGATGGATGGTGGGGAAGGAGTGAGAAAGGCTTGGGAGAAACCTGCTAAAGGGAAAAGATTGAGAGGAAGGCAGAGAATTAAGTACAAGATAAGATGAAGGTTTGGAAAGAAGAGGTTTGGTGAAAGAGGATGCCTTTGATAGAAGACACCGGAGAGGGCACATCAGGCAACCGACCCCTTATTGTCAGGATAATGGTGGAAAAGATTAGCTGATGAAAAGAATTGATAAAATCACGAATTTTAAAATTTGTATTTTTCCAAGCTATACAGACCTGAGTCCTTTAATAGAAATAGGATTTCATTTTGGCAGGAATTTAGCTATTAGAATTTTAATGACGCGTGTTGTTGGTTACTGGCAGGTGGCAGGGGAAGGTCCGCCCCTCATCAGCACATTGATATGTCAATTTGACCTTCACCAAGGGCTTGCTGGGTGGTTGATGGGGGATCTAACAATTAAAGGACTCTTGTTTGTATATTTAGGAAAAATACAAATTTATCATCATCATCTCCTCCTACGCCTACTGACGCAATGGGCCTCGGTTAGATATCACCAGTCGTCTCTATCTTGAGCTTTTAATTCAATACTTCTCCTTTTATCATCTCCTACTTCTCGCTTCATAGTTCTTAGCCATGTAGGTCTGTGTCTTTCAACTCTTCTAGTGCCCTGGGGAGCCCAACTGAACGTTTGGAAATACAAATTACTTTTAAAATTTGTGATTTGTTCCAATACTAATACAAACCCTTATCCTTTAATAGGACTCATCATATGTAGGAGGGAGCTCCTATAATGAAAAGGGCTGGTTTAAAATCCTTGGATGTCAAACACCAGACTATAAGAGGTCCACTCCAGTAAACTTTAACTTTAGATAAAGATCTGAGAGGTTAAGCTAAGTTTCTGTCTATGGACAGATCGTTATGGGAGAACCTCATATCCCTGTAAGGATATATTGTAAATGTAGGGCAAATACAAGCAATGGGTTCTGCATACAAACTAGTCTCCCATTCTTAAGGAATGTAGGGGAGAAACTTCTATACCATTCTAGAAAAGGGCTCAGTATGAAAACTTACCTGCATCAATGTCTAATCCAGCAAATAATGGGATAACCATTTCACCATAAGTGAAAGGAAGGAAAGGAGGAAAAAGCTCCAGACACTTTACCTCTCATCCTAGTCTAATGTGGCGACCATTATCTTAAACGAGATGCTTCTTGTCCCCTGAAGAGCCAGATATGCTTTACAACATGTTGAGCAGCTACTACAGGTCCCAGTGAAAACGTGTCTAAAGACCTATGAGTATACTCCCGTAGATAGTGGGCTATAAAGGTTGTCTCGCATTTCCAGACTTTGGCCTTTAATACTTACACCACTAACCGGTTCTCCCTAAAAGCAAGAGTCGAGCAACTTCTTCAGACTTCATGGGCTTGTACTGGCAGTGAATCATTAGGATTCTCTGCTTGTGGATACGATCTTTAAATGGTTTCACAAAGCCAGAATAAAATGGTGTTCTTAGAAATCTTCTTTATAATCCTGACAGCACTAATAAAGAAATTTTGAATCTGTGACCTCAAGGACTGGGTTCTCTTCAGGTAGTGTTTAAAAGCCCTTGAGGACAAAGAAGCAATTATTAAAACTTTCAGTGGAATATCTGCATATTGGGCTGGCAAAGCAGATTGGGCCTTTGGAACTTCTGTCAGGAGCATCAGCATGTCTGGGTCCCATTCTGCTAGCGGCCATTTGGAAGCTACCAGGGCCATTTTGAGATCTGGTGTTGATTACCTTTAGAATCAGGCAAAACGGAAGAAAAGAACAAGCGTCGAGGCTGCTTCACCGGTGTTGGAACGCATCCTTTAGAGCTGCTGCTGGGTCTGAGATTGGTGAACAGTAAAGGGGAAGCTTATTGTTGAGCTATGTGACAAAAAGGTCTATCAACAGAGAGCCCCACAAAGAGGATGGAGCAGCCACTATGCTCCTACCACTTAACCCTGGTGACTGAGCTTGTTGGCGATTACATTACCCTTGTCTGGAATTAAATCTTGCTGACAGCTCCATCCAGTTGTCCAGAGCCCAGGAAAGTGCCTATTTTGACAACTCACAAAGAAGCTGGAATACAGTTACTTCCTTGCTTGTTGACGTATGCCACTATGGTGGTGCTGTCACTCATCAATGCCACAGAGTGACAGCTGTTGCTTAAAAGACTCCAGGCCAAGGATTACTGGTTTCAATTTTAATACATTGATGTAAAGTCCTCTTACCTCTTTGGACCAATATCCTGAGGCTACCTGTTTGTCAGGTGTGCACCCTACCCTACCTTTGATGAGTCCAGGAAAAGCAACATCTATGGAGGAGGGCACCTTGAGTAGATTCTCATCCATTAGCTCCCATGCTAGATCCTCCCCTACTTCCTGGTTGACTGGAACTGGGTGTGGAGGAGTCGGTGGCTGCCACCTATTGCGACTTCAGGCACCATTGGAAGGAACGCTGATGGAATCATCTTTAAGTAACAAGCTTCTCCAAGGATGGGAGGTGTTCGAACAACTTTTACCATTTTCGTGCTCGGACAAGTTATTTGAGGAGGAAAGGTTGCACTACTTTCCTGAGTCTGCTGATGCAACTCTCTGAACGAATGATCTTCACCTTCGTGTCCACCAGCCTACCCAGGTACTACATCCTCTGCTTGGATTCGAGGCTGGATTTCTGATTTACCATGATGCTCGGTTCATGACAAAACACAAGAAGACTCTGTGCTGCAGTAGCTAGCCTCCAAAGGAGGACAGTATTAGTCAGTCGTCGAGACATTTTATCAGACAAATGCTACTGGCATGAGCCAAAGCTAAAATATGTACAAAGCTACGTGTAAACACTTGGGGTGGGGGGGGGGGGGGCATTCAAAAGTTGGAAGCACAAGACTTTGAATTAAGACCCCCCCCCCCTTCATCAGATGAAGAAGTGCAGAAGCTTCCTGCTGGACCAGAATCTGAAAGTATGCATCTTTCAAATCGAGGGTCAGCATGAAGTCGTTCCTCCTTACTAGCAGTCGTACGATGTTCACCATCACCTTCTTGAACAGGGTCGATGAACCTATTTAAAGGGGACAGGTAGATGCTGGTCTCCGGACCAACGATGCCTTCTCCACTAGAAAGAGGCAGCTGTAAAAGCCTGGAAATCCATCCCGTAAGATCTGTCGTGTGCCCTTGTCCAACATCATTTTTACCTTTAGATTAAGGGCAAGGTGTTTCAACAAGTTTGGGAGGTAAGACTTAAATGTTTTCAGTATAAAAGTGAGAGGAGGGGGATAGTTAATGAACAGATAACGGCACCCATCCCATAGGACCCGTAACGTCCAGTCGTCGGCACCATGCTACTGCACCGCTGCCCATTGGCTTGCCAGGCATTCCACAACTCATGGCAGTCTGAATAAGGGACTGCTGATTCTACTACCTCTGCCCCTTCTGGATTGACCAAAATGGAGTTGAAAGACAGGGGAGATATTTGCTCCCCTGTGGGAAGATTGAGGTAATGTGAAAGCTGACCTAGGTCTTGGCCCCACTTGAGGTTTCTTAAAGGCAGACTTTAACGAACCTGGAGCCGATATTTTAGGGGTTTGAAAAGATGTGTTAAGTCCTTGGAGGGTCACTACTCAGTAGAAAAAGAGTTCTGACTTGTTTTCCTACACATTTCGATCACTTTGTCAATCTCTTGATGTGAAAATAGAGCTTGGTTCAGTTTAACTGCAGCAGTGTGAAGAGTTAAGCTTCTCTGTGTCCTAACCTTCTTAGTATTACGAACACTGCATCTCTGCATTGAAGCACCCAGTTGGCTCACTGGTTGACAGACTGATGTGCCAAAAAGGTGACAGCTTGGCTCATGATAAAACCAAGTAAGTAAACTTCCTTCTCTTCTTGGAATTACTTGAGTCTTAAGAAGAAGCAAAATGTATGACACATACCCTGAGCATTGGTCAAACCAGAATATTGCTTATAAGCTGTCCACAGAAGTGACTTCCATGGCAGACAATTCAAACGAGGGAACAATTGCACTCTTAGTGCCTAATCTGTCTACCGAGATACCAGGGGTCAGGGATGTGATTCCCAGATCAATTAGGAGAGGAGAAGGGATCGATCCCTCAGAAACGTAGAACCTTCTCTGACCAAAAAGAGCTGGGGGTAGGATCCTATAGGACATATTTGCTCTTAATGAGTTTTTAGGCCCTGCATTCTGGTAGCTGATGCTGACAATCGCTTCTTCGGCCAATTCTGACCAGAGAAGCCCAATGAAGGCTTTGAATCTTGAGGGGTACCAAACTGCCGGTCAATGGCAGTTTTGCCTCCTTTAACTGGGTTTTGCAATGCTTCCACTAGGTTATTTTGTTCCCTGATCCAGAATAAAACCTTCATAATGGCATATTTGGTTTCATGGTTTTCTGCCTCTGATGGTGTGGGCTGTTGAACCGGACCTATAGGGTCTATAGTTTCCCTTGATTCATCATCAAGTCAAGATGACCGTCTTTCATTGTGCCCTATGTCACCTATAGACCAGTTACCCCTAAAAGGCTTCCATAGGTGTAGTGCTCACCTTGGGTGACTGGGCTATTCCCTGTACTGTACCTCTGAAGAGCTCACATTGTCCCATTGGAAAAATACCCTCCGATAGTCTGTTAGGAGGTGGCTAGTAGGAAAACATGATATGCACTGTGACAGCATCCCTACGGCAACTATCTGTTCCATGCAGGTCCCTCTTGTGATAAATCCTCCTTAGAGGGCATTACCTTGATTGCGGCTTGAACCTATGGTTCACGGTCTTCAATGGGTAGTTCCTCATTCTCATAGGAACGTTCCCTAGTGCAAAAACGTAAATGCTCATACCCTACGTTCTTGCAGACGAGTCTTCCTAACTCACTGAACTATCTACCAGTTGATTATGAATATGAAGGGGACCAGGTGAACCAACATTCACTAATATATCCTCAATTGGGAAATGAGTGCCAGGAATTGTGTTTGAATATTCACTTTGGAGGGTGGGTTGCCTGTTATGCACATCCATGCTCCTTTAAGTTTCTTTCAAAAGAAATGATTGCACACAAAAGAGATGTTTTTATGGCAGAACGGTGCATATGCTCAGGGGAACGCACTTACAGTATTTACAGAGTGCACACCCAGATAAGTTTATGTCATATAAAGAGCACCTGTCATAAGAAGAGCACATATCATAATAAGTGCTCACATCATATGAAGGGTGCCTATCCCATTTAGAGTTTTCACATGATGGAGAGTGCATATCGTGGAATGCTCTTGAGCGCGTGAGTGACCAGAAGATTCTATCATTGTCAGAGTTTGCATACAGTACTGGAACTAGCAAGTTCATACATGTTGGCAGGTGAAAGCTGTCTGTGATAGCGAACATGCGACCACTCAACTTCTCTCCTTGGAGGGCGAGCACCACTTAAAAGCACATAAAAGGGGAGAGCACCCGATGTGGCCATGAGACAATGAGCTTGCATGACCAAGTGAGCGCAAATATCTTGAAAAGAGTGCAGATCTCTTTGAGAGCATGAGGAATCAGCAATTCTAGGTGTGAGAGAACTTAAGTTTTATCACATATATTCCAGTGATGGGAGCTTGTATGAACTGGTAGTGAGCTGATCGGCGAGCACTGGTGAACGTGATGCTTGTAAGTAGTAGTCATGCGTAGGTGATTGCAATGATTTAGCACATAGCACAATCATTGGAGAGCGGGATTCATAGAATTGAGGCACATGAAATATTGAGTGCTTTCTTTTTGTGCAAAGGGTAGAGCACAATGGCAGCTCGTCTTCTAGAGAACTCAATGAACTCATTTGTAAAGTTTTGTGTGATGACCAAACTTGTATTTGCGATCGTGATGACAACGCCTGTCTAGATGAGCGCGATTGTAAAGGTGAGTGCGACCTTACAGGTGAGAGCAATTATCTCTTCCTTAAGGGTCAGTGGAATGAGAACGAGAGAGTTTGCAATGATTGGAAAACTCTGTCCAAAATGTGAGCGCGTGATGGTTGTGCACATTCGTGAGTAAAGTCTCAAAGTCTTGCATTGTATTCCTACGTATTCATTGAGGATACAGGTGAATTCTCCACAGAGAAAGAAGTAAAAAAGATTGGACTATTTGGGGAAGAGGTGCGAGGTTGCTTTCCTTCAAAATTGCTATCGTCGGTATCTCTGTTGTCTGCAGTCCTGAGACTACTGGCAAGGAGGTTGGTTCTATATTAGATATTTTCCCCAGCTCTGCAGGTTTGGAAGATGCCCACTTATTACCCAGGCCGTATAGTAATTTATATGTTGATGGGACATAATAGACATACAGAGAGTCACAGTGTTATGGCCATTTCTTCAGCATCCTGAAAAATTTTCAGCAGTTTATTAAGCGGAGAAGTGAGAGATATCACTACTTCCCATGCAAGGGACACTATCACTATCTGATTCTTTGGTCGTTTGCCCAAGGGCAATATCACTAATGTCCTCCTTCTTCATCAACACGATGGAGAGAGACGGAGAAGGGTCAGAGGGAAGATTACCAAAGGAAGGAAGAGGGCCAACGGACTTCCTCGATTTTGAGGATGATCCAGACTGTGATCGCTAGTGTTTTGGTGCCTTCTTTCTTTCCTTCCCATAATCCACCCACTGCTCTAACAACCAAATGCTGCACTTGTTACAAGGGGAAAATTGAGAACATTCATGACCTCTGCAAGAGGCACATAAAAGATGGGGATTCACATTAACCCTGCTCATAAAGGTGCCAGAAGAAAAAAGTTAAACAACCAAAGAGAAAGAGACCAGAGAGTACGTCTGTACACCCTAGCAGCTTAAGTCAAAACTGGCTTCTCAGTGTGCTGGCGAGGGGACTGGGCTTCCCACACCACCCACTAGTAACCACAGACACCTTGTTAAAATTATAACAGCCAAATTCCAGCTAAGCTGAAACCATACTCCTACTAAAGGACGAGGGTTTGTATTTGAGTAGGAGTATACAGAATTTTACTAATATAAATTGCTATTTCTATACTCACTTGATGTTCATATTGACATACCCGCAAAAAATTTACAAAACTTTTCCCCTTTTCCTTCCTTTCAAATGATATATTATCACTATTACTTGCTAAGCTACAACCCTAGTTGGAAAAGCAGGAAGCTATAAGCCCAAGGGCCCCAACAGGGAAAATAGGCCAGCGAGGAAAGGAAACAAGGAAAAATAAAATATTTTAAAAACAGTAGCAACATTAAAAGAAATATTTTCTATATAAACCATAAAAACTTAACAAAACAAGAAGAGGAGAAATAAGATACTATTCGTTGTATGAGAAGGCAAAGGGAAAGTACGCCGTAACCAGAGAGAAGGATCCAATGTAGTACTGACTGGCAAGTCAAAGGACCCCATAACTCTCTAGCAGTAGTATCTCAACAGGTGGCTGGTGCCATGGCCAACCTACTACCATAAAAGTAAAGCAATGAAATAATCTAGCAGTTGATGGCAAGTAGCACACAAACAGTTTTCCATTCTTCAGTTTAGACATCACAAGTCAGTGGGGAGGCAGAAGGGTATGTTTCATTCACCATGAAATTAAGGAACCGAGAGGTATGTTATATAGTTAGAAAATAACTATTTCAGCATACCATGATGAAACATTGCATCAGATCATACCTTAAAAACTTTACAACTGTATTGTTAAGTGCTGTGCACCTGCTGAGGCTTATAGTAGAAATGTCATCAAAATGTAACGGCACCTCCCGGGGTATATAGTATAGAAGTCACTGTGTCGGCACCTCCTGAGAGATTTAACAGCACAGGGATATTTAAGCCTTTAATTAAAAAATGAATCTTTAATCATTATTTACTGTATAATTCTTAACTAATACATAAAATCCAATAAAATGTTCAAGTGTTTTTTTTTACAACCCAACTCATAATGGTAATAAAAACCTGAGTGTAAGAAATTAAGCAAACGAAAATGCACTGTTATCCGAAATGAACGTAAGATGTAACCTACATCAACAACAATAAATCTTAAACAGCATCTAAGTGTTTTAAATACACATGCTTCCGAGTGAAGTGGGATACACTGATCCAGCTACCAAACTGTCGTCTGCCTCATAATCTACATGTCATATAGAGTGACTAGAATACCGGAAATGCAAATACAAAATATTCAATACAGTTGTTTAGCACTAACATTATGTTCTCAAGTGTTGGGTAGTGCCATAGCCTCTATACCATGGTCTTCCACTGTCTAGGGTTAGAGTTCTCTTGCTTGAGGGTACACTCGGGCACACTATTCTATTTTATTTTTATTTCTTCCTCTTGTTTTTGTGAAATGGTGTGTTGGGCAGGCTTAATAGAAGGGCCATGGATGCCTGGTGGTTTATCAAGAGGTCTTTTCCTTATCTGATTCTTTCTTTTTCAAAACCATCCTTAATGTTCTCCCTTCAGTTGAAGTGGCTATCCTGAAGGGCATTTAGCCTTGCATGGTGTATCGACTCCTCCATGTTGACCAGTTTTTCCACCTTTTTTTCGATAGTCTATGAGTTTGAACAATCATTTTATTGATATTTTGGTACATATTGTTTTTGTTGTCATTCTGTTAATTTAGTTTCTAAGTACGGTGAATCTTTTTTATTACCATTAATTCTAATGCTGTCTGGAGACATTGAGCGAAATCCGGGACCAGTATGTCCTAGATTTCATCAGTGTCGTGTACTGTATTGCAATATTTGTGGTATTCATGCAAATATTCAAAACCATACAGTTGTGTCCAGACAGTATGATATTCTTTTGTCCTCAGAAACTTTGGTTTCTAATATGAGGCACTCATCTGACCTCCTTATAACTGTTTTCAAGAAGCCAATAATGTTGAAACGTGATGCCATCCCTAGGGCCAGGGGAATGGCGGTGTATATTAGGACTGAGTACCCTGCTTCTCATAAGTCCTGGTATGAATGTGGATGTCATGAGATTCAGGTAATATAAGTTTGTGGCAGGCATAACAACTATTTGTATTCAATCTACCAGAATCCAGACATGGATGATTCTATCTTCGATTGCCTTCTTACCATTATGGCTAAGATACAAGAAGATGATAGAAAGGCCTCTTTGGTCTTTGCTGGTAATTTCAATGCTCACCATAGGGAATGGTTAAATTCTGTTTCTCCTACCGATCGCCATGGCTTAAGAGCTTTAAACTTTGCCTCTGAATCAGGCTGTGAGCAAATCATAAGCAAAGCTACTCAAAGGCCTTGTAACTATTTAGACATCGTATACACTGACTCTCTTGACATTAAAACACGTAAGGTTGGTTCTACAGTTGAGACATCTGATCATGCCTTGATTTCATTAGTAGTGAAGACTGAGCAGCCTGTTCCTGATGTATCATACTCATGTAAGATTTATATGAAATCTTAAGCAGACTGGAATGGGATTTTGCATGATATTTTGTGCTTGAATTGGTAACAGTTGTATAGTAGTGTTGATCCTGTTATCCCCTTGAATGAGAATCTAGCGAACATAATTGATAGGTGTATCCCTTCTCATGTGCTAAGGTACAGGGTGAAGGACAAACCATGGTTCACTGATGATTGTAGACGTTCTTATTTGGATAAGCAGGAGGCCTATCATCTTTAGAAGGGTAACAGATCAGATTTGACCTGGAATAACTATACTCAGCTTTTGCCCAGAGAGTTTATGCTTCAACTGAAAAGGAATAAAATTTAACCATAAAAGAAACCCTTTCTGGTACAACCCAGGAACACAAGTGGTGGACTACCCTTAAATCTGCACTCTTTGGTGTAGATGAAACAGTTCCTTCTTTACTTAAACTAGATGGCTCTGTCACTCACTGTCCAAAGGAAAAGGCAACCCTTTTGGCTGATATCTTTGACAGTAAGCAGAGTAATGAGAAACCCGAACTTCCTCATTCCTGCTTTCCTGAGGCTAAACTAACTAGTTTAGCTTTTCGATCTCATGAAATTAAAGCTCTCTTGCTGGACTTTGATGCTTATGGAGGTGTACACACAAATGATATTTTTCCTTTGTTTTTTTTATAAAGACTGCAGATTTTTTAGCACCAAAGTTATCTTTATTTTGCGCAAGTTAGGAAGAAGAGGAGCTTTCAGCACTTGTTGGAGAATTGGTATTGTTACTCCACTATGTAAATGTGTTTGTGGTAGCTCAAGTCCAACTGATTACCACCAAATTTCCATAACTCCCATATTATCTCAAGTTTTTGAACGTCTTGGCAAACTGTATCAATAGGTTTGCTGAAAGTAATCATCTGTTCCCTAGTTTGCAATTTGGTTTTCGTACAGGCCTTGGAGCATGTGATGCCCTTCTTACAATCTCCAATGCTGTACAGAAATCCCTTGATTGTGGTCAGGAAGTTTGTATGATTGGCCTTGATTTTAGTGCTTCCTTTGACCGTGTTAATCATGAGGCCCTTGTTTTCTAACTCAAACAGTTGAGAGTGGGTGGGTTACTTCTTAGAATTATTGAAATTTCAAGTAATAGATAGCAAAGAGTTGTTTTTTTATGGGCACTATAGTGAGATAGAAATATATCTGGTGTTCCTCAGGGTAGTATTCTTGGCCCATTACTTTTCATACTATAGACACATGACATGTGGTTTGCCATAAAAAACAAGCTTGTTGCATAAGTAAATGATGCTACTCTCTTTGCCTCAATTCCATCTCCTGAATGTAGATCTGGGGTTGCTGCATCCCTTAATAGAGATCTAGCTAAAATTAGTGCATGGTGCAAATTATTGGGTATGAAGTTGAATCCTAACAAAACCCTAAATATGATTGTAAGTAGGTCAAGGACAGTGGCTCCTCAACATCCTGATCTCAGCATTGATAATGTTTCCTTAACTTTGTATGACTCTTTTAAAACTTAAGGTGTGATTCTCAACAGTAAATTTACTTAAGAGAAACACATTAGGTCTTTAATTGTACAAAAAATTGGCTTATTGAGAAAGTCTTTCAAGATTTTTGGTAATCAGTCCATTCTGAAGAAGTGTTTTAATTCCTTCCTTCTACCTTGTTTTGAGTATTGTTCTCCTGCCTGGTCTTCAGCTGCCGATTCTCATCTTAATTTATTGGATAGGAACTTACGGTCTATTAAATTTCTTATTCCTGATCTAGATATTAATTTCCTGGAACTGTCGGTCAATTAGTTCATTATGCATGTTGCATACGATCAGTAGAACTTCAAAAGTTTAAACTTGCAGCAAATGTTTTTTATGTTGAACAGGCTGTCATAAGTCTTTTTATAGTTTATATATGAAATATGTTTTCATGTTACTAATGTTTTTAAAATATGTCATTTTAATGGTTCATTACCTCTTATATCGTTTATTTATTTCCTTATTTCCTTTCCTCACTGAGCTATTTTTCCTTGTTGGAGCCCTTGGGCTTATACCATCTTGCTTTCTCAACTAGGGTGTAGCTTAGCTAGTAATAATAATAATGATAGCATTCATCTCTTCATACAGCCAGACTCTTAAAGATACTAACAACCTGAGGCTAAGAAATCACCACACTAAAGTAAATCCCATGATAAACTAGAGGCTGGTCTTATAACTGAATGAAAACACAACTGATCAACTGAGCTGAAACATCACCAATAACAAACATTTTTAAAAAGCATCAACTATATGAAAGGGAATTTCCCAAACTAAAACATTAACATAATTTCCTAACTTATTTAAAACTTCTGATAAGAAACATTGAATATGTACAAATGTACAAAAGCCTACTACTGTTTTTATATACTGTAATGACTTTTTTAAGCTTATTATCAATAATTACTTGGCCATGTGAATCACATCTTTACAAGTCATGATACACTCGTGTCAGCTCTCATTCTCTCTCTAACAAATGTCATACAATACATACATGTAACATACAAAAGTATGGTTTAATATATACATGTGTAGGTATTAACCGTATTAACAACATTTGACTGCGAGTTCAATTTATTTTGACAGTGTAGAGTATTACAGGAATTCATAATGATTAGCAGTCTCTAAGCAACCATGAAGGCTGTCACTAATTTTTACTGCATCAAAATTACTAACAGTAATATTGAAACTTATTTTGCATCAACAGTACTGTATAAAGATTTGCGAGTTTTTTAAAACTGTTATGGTAATTCAAAGAGATTATCAGGTACCCAAAAAATCAGTTACATTATGGGCAACTCTCTGGTGCTAGTGGTGTCATATAGTAGGGAGTTTATTGAAATATACTACAGTACTGTACAGTATATCTAATATTCATCTTTGAAAATAAAAATTTAAAAATACTCAAACTTGATTTACAGATCAATAACTTATTCATCAAACTCTAAGATTACACATGATACAGAAAATACAATCAGTAAAACAATGTCTGAGTGCTCATTTTTTTATTTTTTTTGTTATAGTAGCCATCGTACCTTTAAACTGTCATTAACAAAGTATGTGGTTAATTCAGATGAACCTGTAAACAAAAAAAAAAACAAAAAAAAAAAAACTAGGCTATTTTAGTCAAAAATTTACAGCAAGGAATTAAAATGTTATTTTCATTAGTAAAATAAATTTTTGAATATACTTACCCGATGATCATATAGCTGTCAGCTCTACTGCCCGACAGAAAAACCTACGGGCGGAATACGCCAGCGATCGCTATACAGGTGGGGGTGTACATCAACAGCGCCATCTGTCGAGTAGGTACTCAATTTTCTCCTCGGTCCACTGGGTCTCTATTGGGGAGGAAGGGTGGGTCCTTTAATTTATGATCATCGGGTAAGTATATTCAAAAATTTATTTTACTAATGAAAATAACATTTTTCAATATTAAACTTACCCGATGATCATATAGCTGATTCACACCCAGGGGGGTGGGTAGAGACCAGCATATATGTTAACCTTAAGAGCTAAGTATTCCGTACTTCATTTTAGCAGTTATTCAAAATAACAAACATAAAATTAATAAGTACCTGGTAAGGAAGTCGACTTGAACAATTACTCTGCCTTTTTAAGTACGTCTTCCTTACTGAGCCTCGCGATCCTCACAGGATGCTGAGCGACTCCTAGGAGCTGAAGTATGAAGGGCTGCAACCCATACTAAAGGACCTCATCACAACCTCTAATCTAGGCGCTTCTCAAGAAAGAATTTGACCACCCGCCAAATCAACCAGGATGCGAAAGGCTTCTTAGCCTTCCGGACAACCCAAAAAACAACTATAAAAAGCATTTCAAGAGAAAGATTAAAAAAGGTTATGGGATTATGGGAATGTAGTGGCTGAGCCCTCACCCACTACTGCACTCGCTGCTACGAATGGTCCCAGGGAGTAGGAGTTCTCGTAAAGAGACTGGACATCTTTAAGGTAAAATGATGCGAACACTGACTTGCTTCTCCAATAGGTTGCATCCATTACACTCTGCAGAGATCTGTTTTGTTTAAGGCCACTGAAGTTGCGACAGCTCTAACTTCATGTGTCCTTACCTTCAGCAAAGCATGGTCCTCCTCATTCAGATGGGAATGAGCTTCTCGAATTAAAAGTCGATATAATAAGAAACTGCATTCTTCGACATTGGTAAAGAAGGTTTCTTAATGGCACACCATAAAGCTTCTGATTGTCCACGTAATGGCTTAGTCCGTTTCAAATAGTACTTAAGAGCTCTTACTGGGCATAGTACTCTTTCTTGTTCATTTCCAACCAAACTAGCAAGGCTTGGAATTTCGAACGATTTGGGCCAAGGACGAGAAGGAAGTTCGTTTTTGGCTAAAAAACCAAGCTGTAAGGAACATGTAGCCGTTTCAGATGTAAATCCAATATTCCTGCTGAAGGCGTGTATCTCACTGACTCTTTTAGCTGTTGCTAAGCAGACGAGGAAAAGAGTTTTCAAAGTGAGATCTTTAAAAGAGGCTGATTGAAGTGGCTCGAACCTTGCTGACATAAGGAATCTTAGTACCACGTCTAAGTTCCAACCTGGTGTGGCCAACCGACGCTCCTTCGTGGTCTCAAAAGACTTAAGGAGGTCCTGTAGATCTTTGTTGTTGGACAGATCTAAGCCTCTGTGACGGAAGACTGCTGCCAACATGCTTCTGTAACCCTTGATCGTGGGAGCTGAAAGGGATCTTTCCTTCCTTAGGTATAACAGGAAGTCAGCTATCTGAGTTACAGAGGTACTGGTTGAGGATACTGATTTGGACTTGCACCAACTTCGGAAGACTTCCCACTTCGACTGGTAGACTTTGAGAGTGGATGTCCTCCTAGCTCTAGCAATCGCTCTGGCTGCCTCCTTCGAAAAGCCTCTAGCTCTCGAGAGTCTTTCGATAGTCTGAAGGCAGTCAGACGAAGAGCGTGGAGGCTTGGGTGTACCTTCTTTACATGCGGCTGACGCAGAAGGTCCACTCTTAGAGGAAGCGTTCTGGGAACGTCTACTAGCCATTGCAGTACCTCGGTGAACCATTCTCTCGCGGGCCAGAGGGGAGCAACCAACGTCAACCTTGTCCCTTCGTGAGAGGCGAACTTCTGCAGTACTCTGTTGACAATCTTGAACGGGGGGAACGCATAAAGGTCTAGATGGGACCAATCCAGAAGAAAGGCATCTATGTGAACTGAAGCTGGGTCCGGAATCGGTGAACAATAATTTGGGAGCCTCTTGGTCATCGAGGTTGCGAACAGATCTATGGTGGGTTGGCCCCACAATGCCCATAGTTTGTTGCATACATTCTTGTGAAGGGTCCACTCTGTTGGGATGATTTGACCCTTCCGGCTGAGGCGGTCTGCCATGACATTCATGTCGCCTTGAATGAACCTCGTTACAAGGGAAATGTTTCGATCTCTTGACCAGGTGAGGAGGTCCCTTGCGATCTCGTACAACTTCATCGAATGAGTCCCTCCTTGCTTGGAGATGTACGCCAGTGCTGTGGTGTTGTCGGAGTTCACCTCCACCACCTTGCCTAGAAGGAGGGACTTGAAGCTTCTCAAGGCCAGATGAACTGCCAGTAGCTCCTTGCAGTTGATGTGTAACTCGCTTTGAACCGCATTCCACATGCCCGAGCATTCCCGACCGTCCAACGTCGCACCCCAGCCCGTGTCCGATGCGTCCGAGAAGAGAAGGTGGTCGGGGGTCTGAACAGCCAGTGGCAGACCCTCCCTGAGGAGAATGTTGTTCTTCCACCAAGTCAGTGACGACTTCATCTTCTCGGAAATAGGAACTGAGACCGCTTCTAGCGTCTTGTCCTTTCTCCAGTGAGCAGTTAAGTGAAATTGAAGGGGGCGAAGGTGGAGTCTCCCTAACGCGATGAACTGGTCCAGTGATGAAAGCGTCCCTATCAGACTCATCCACTGTCTGAATGAACACCGGTCCTTCTTCAGCATGGACTGGATGCATTCTTGGGCTTGACTGATTCTGGGGGCCGACGGAAAAGCCCGAAAAGCTTGACTCTGAATCTTCATTCCTAGGTAAACTATAGTTTGGGATGGGACGAGTTGGGACTTTTCTATATTGACCAGGAGACCCAATTCCTTGGTCAGATCTAGAGTCCACTGTAGATTCTCCAGACAGCGACGACTTGACGCAGCTCTTAAAAGCCAGTCGTCCAAATAGAGGGAGGCTCTGATGTTTGCTAAATGCAGGAATTTGGCAATATTCCTCATCAGTTTGGTAAAAACTAGAGGTGCCGTGCTTAGGCCAAAGCACAGGGCTTGGAACTGGTATACGACCTTCCCGAAAACGAACCTTAGAAAAGGTTGGGAATCTGGGTGGATGGGGACGTGAAAGTACGCGTCCTTTAGGTCTAACGAGACCATCCAGTCTTCCTTCCTGACCGATGCTAGAACCGACTTTGTCGTCTCCATGGTGAACGTCTGCTTTGTGACAAAGACATTCAGAGAACTGACGTCTAGCACCGGTCTCCACCCTCCTGTCTTCTTCGGCACTAAGAAGAGGCGGTTGTAGAAGCCCGGGGATTGATGGTCCCGGACTATGACTACCGCTCCCTTTTGTAGTAAGAGAGACACCTCTTGCTGTAAAGCTAGCCTCTTTTCCTCCTCTCTGTACCTGGGAGAGAGGTTGATGGGAGTCGTTGCTAGAGGGGGCTTGCGCAAGAATGGAATCTTGTACCCCTCCCTGAGTAACTTCACAGACTGTACATCTGCGCCCCTGTTCTCCCAGGCCTGCCAGTAGTTCTTGAGCCTGGCTCCCACTGCTGTCTGAAGAAGGTGGCAGTCAGACTCTACCTCTAGAGGACTTGGAACCCTTCTTCTTGCTCCCACGTTGACTTCCGGCACGAGCACCTCCTCTGCTGGAGGCTCTGCCACGAAAGGGCGGAATGAACCTTGACGCTGGAGTGTCCATCCTAGGTCTAGGTACGGAGGGCAAAGGGGTGACTTTGCGTGCGGATGACGCCACCAGGTCATGGGTGTCTTTCTGGATCAAGGAGGCAGCAATCTCCTTGATCAACTCTTCAGGGAAGAGACACTTCGAGAGTGGAGCAAACATCAGCTCCGACTTTTGACATGGGGTGACTCCAGCTGACAAGAAGGAGCAAAGGTGATCTCGCTTCTTGAGTACCCCAGACACGAAAGAAGCCGCAAGCTCACTAGAACCATCCCGAATGGCTTTGTCCATGCAGGACATGATGAGCATGGAAGTTTCCTTATCAGAAGGGGAGGTCTTCCTGCTCAATGCTCCCAAACACCAGTCCAGGAAGTTAAAGACTTCGAAAGCGCGGAAAACTCCCTTCATAAGATGGTCCATGTCCGAAGGGGTCCAGCAAATCTTGGAGCGTCTCATAGCCAGCCTGCGGGGAGAGTCTACCAGACTTGAGAAGTCGCCCTGGGCAGAGGCAGGAACTCCCAAGCCGAGAACTTCTCCCGTGGCATACCAGACGCTAGATCTGGAAGCAAGCTTGACCGGGGGAAACATGAAGGATGTCTTCCCCAGTTGCTTCTTGGACTGCAACCACTCTCCCAGTACCCTTAAAGCTCTCTTGGACGAGCGAGCGAGTACGAGCTTCGTAAAGGCAGGAGCTGCTGACTGCATGCCTAAAGCGAACTCAGAGGGAGGCGAGCGTGGTGCTGCAGACACAAACTGGTCTGGATATAAATCCTTAAAGAGCGCAAGCACTTTCCTAAAGTCTAAGGAGGGAGGCGTGGTCTTGGGTTCTTCGATGTCCGAGTGTTGGTCGTCAAGATGTGCAGCTTCGTCATCATCAGAGATACCATCGTCTGAATGTTGAGGAGGAAGAGGCAACGGAGTGGGCTGGATGGCTGAGTCCGGCAGCACGGGTGCATGCGTGGCTGCACTGGACCCAACATCATGCCACTGTTGGTCAGTCTGAGAACTGGCAACAACCAAAGCTGAGTGGGTGCGCAAAGAGTCTACTCCCGACTGTTGAAGGATAGCGGAGACCACCGTGGGTTGCGGAGGCTGACGCACCGCGTCAAAACACGGCAGCCTAACTCCACCCTCCTGTTGTTGTGGTAGCTCACGCACGGCAACGGAGTGCTCCGTGCGTCTGTGAGCGTCAGCATGCGTCTGGCAGGGTCGACTGCGCATGGGTGGAGGAGCTCTCACAGCCGGAGTGTGGGAGCAGGCAGCCTCAGCGTCTGCTGGGCGCACAACCGTGGCAGGTTGTAGGCTAACGGGTGCAGCGTCAACCTTCTCCGCAGCCGGAGTGTGGGAGCAGGCAGCCTCAGCGTCTGCTGGGCGCACAACCGTGGCAGGTTGTAGGCTAACGGGTGCAGCGTCAACCTTCTCCACACGAAACTCCTGCATAACCGCAGCTAACTGAGTCTGCATAGACTGCAGTAAAGACCACTCAGGGTCTACAAAAGCGGCAACAGACGGAGCTACTGTCCGTTGTGACTGAGGGTCTAAAACAGCGGGTGCGGCAACAGACGGAGTTACTGCCTGTTGCGGTACCACTTTGCCTCTCTTGGGAGGTGTGCAGTCGGAGGAGGACTGCAGCGAGTCCGAACTGACCCAGTGGCTACACCTGGGCCGTTGGACTAGCTCGGAAAGGACCTTACGTTTAAGAGGCCGTGAGACCTTGGTCCATCGTTTCTGTCTAGAAACCTCTTCCGCAGACGAGGAATAAATGGGCTCACTCGTCTTCTTGTGGGTGGGACGATCTCGGTAAGATACGTCCAAAACCACGGAGGGTACGTCTGTACGCTGATTAAAGCCTGTCGAACCCTTTGGTCGTACGACATTGCTTCTCCCCTGGGCTTGGGAGCTTGCAAGAGGTCCCGGACTGGGAGGACGACAGGCACGAACAGACACACCCTCATGCGTAACACTGACACTTTTCACTGCACTGACACTCACTTCACTTCCCACTGCACTTTTACCTTTCAACTCTCTGACGTCAGCCATGAGTTGATTGCGGTCATTCGCCAATGACTCGACTCTCTCACCTAGAGCCTGAATGGCACGCATCATATCCGCCATTGAAGGTTGATGAGAGCTAGCAGGGGGGTTGGGTGCAACCACTACAGGGGAAGGAATAGGTTGAGGGGCATGGGGAGAGGAAAAATCAATTGAGTGAGACGAACTCCTCCTGATCCTATCCTTCTCTAGCCTACGTGCATATTTCAGGAATTCTTGACACCCGAATTCCGAAAGCCCAGCGCATTCCTCACATCGATCTTCCAATTGACAGGCTTTACCCCTACAATTGGAACAAACGGTGTGCGGATCGATAGAGGCCTTCGGAAGACGCCTTGAACAGTCCCTAGCGCTACATTTCCTGTACTTGGGGACTTGAGAAGGGTCAGATATCTTGAATTAGTCAAAGGGGGGAATTCAAAATCTATCCAAGTCGTCAACAAATAATCTAAATCCAAAAAAGAATGCAAGGAAGTATTGAAGATAACTTCTGCACAGCGATAGCTAATAACTAGAGATGAATACTTCACCAAATAACGTGAAAATCAATCCAGAAAACAAGAGCGTATTCAGTAGGTCTTGCCGGTGACACGACAGAGAGAAAATTGGTTCTGTGTTGACATAGAGTACTTGAGTACCTACTCGACAGATGGCGCTGTTGATGTACACCCCCACCTGTATAGCGATCGCTGGCGTATTCCGCCCGTAGGTTTTTCTGTCGGGCAGCAGAGCTGACAGCTATATGATCATCGGGTAAGTTTAATATTGAAAACTTACTTTTAATATAGTGAAAGGGGAACAAAGTTCATAAAACTGGAATAAGTGATAAGAAACAAAACAAAGCTTAAACACCTCTTTGCTGTCAAGAAAGACAGGGAAACAAATGGTGACTTATACCCTACGAAGGCAATCGCAAAAAACCAACTAGACAAACTATCAAAGGAGATCACCCCATTGTGTTAGGCTATTACTAAGAATAGCGAATAACTAATTCTAACTTGATTCCTGTTACTTAACAGTAGACAAAGATTCCTCACTTAATGGAGCTGAGTAATATACGTGTTAACTTCTTAGTAACCAGAAGGAAAATGAGGGCATGGTGCCAGCTAGTGCACTAATAACATTGTCTCCTGTATAGTATAAACCAAGACTGGACCCCTATAGGCCTTCTCCTTTATTTAAGATAGGCAAAGGCTAGGAGAAGGAAAACTCCAAAATCAAACCAAACAATACCACAACGGCGGAGCTTCCCAGCGCCGGCGGAAGAGGGCAATGCCTGTCGGGCAGGTAACAAGGCGGGCCTTGACATAACAAGAACCCGGCAGCCCGATGCAACCAACATCGGAGAAGCCGCCTGTCTCATGTCTTTAGCCGCGGTGAAAACGGTGTGGGCTAAGTGTGTGTGCGTGGCCGTTGCAAAGCCACGACCACCCAAAACAATATACCCAGCTACAGGCATTCTGTCGTTTCCTCCACCCTTCTTCATCTCTTTCTCACCATCATCATCATCATCACCACCACCAAGTCCTGAGGCGACAGCACCGTGGGTGAAGGGGGCAGGCCTGGATAGCTGGAAGCCCTTAGCCCACGACTGCACTCAGGTGGCGAGTTTAAGATTCAGTCGCTCTCTGGTGACGGTGCCGTGACACCAGAGTTCGGCAGCTGGACTCGTGACTGGGCTGGCCTATTGAGGATACCGCAGCCCACCCCACATGGGGAGGCCCCTAGAAAAGGTGGGGTAAACATCGGACACGGAAAACCCGTCTGGTCAGCTCACCGCGGCTGGCGGACATCCCACGAATGCGGTCGAAACAACAAGAAAAAAATATTAACCTTAGGTGCGTGGAACATCCGCACCCACCAAGACGTGACGAACACCAACCGCCCGGAACGACGTACAGCCCTCGTCTGCAAGGAGCTAGCCCGCTTCAATGTTGATGTGGCGGCTCTTAGCGAGACCAGACTACCCGAAGAGGGCAACATCAGGGAAGCTGGAACAGGCTACACCATCTTCTGGAAAGGCAAGGCCCTAGAGGAGCCTCGCATCCACGGTGTCGGCTTCGCCATCCGTTCCCAGCTAGTGCAGCAGCACAACCTCGCTCCCAAGGCCATCAGTGAGCGCCTGATGACTATCCGCATCCCCATTACGCGGGACAGACACCTCACCCTGATCTCTGTCTAAGCCCCGACTATGACCTCAACCGATGATGACAAAGCTGCCTCCTACACCCAGCTCGACCGCACCATCCAGGCAGTGCCCGGCAATGACAAGCTCGTTGTGCTTGGCGACTTTAATGCCCGAGCAGGCAAAGACCATCGCCTGTGGGGGGGAATCATCAGCCGCCATGGCATTGGAAATTGCAACGCCAATAGCCAACTCCTACTGGGTCTGTGTGCAGAACACCAACTTGTGGTAACCAACACCATCTTCCAGTTACCAAAACGACAAAAGACCACATGGAGACACCCACGGTCTAAACACTGGCACACCCTGGACTACGTCCTGACCAGAACCAGAGACCGAGGAGACGTCCGCATCACCCGATCCATGCCCGGAGCGGACGACTGCTGGACGGACCACAGACTCCTCATCTCCCGACTCTCCGTGACGACCCTACGACCACCCAGAAGGGCACCTGACAGCGTACCACACCAACGCTTTGATTGTAGTAAGCTCCGCAACCACAGGTGGCACAGAACTACAAGGAGGCCTGCAAACAACACCTCGCAGACCCCGTGGGTCAGGCCACTGTTGAGCACCACTGGACCACACTCAGAAACGCCATGGCCCGTGCTGCGGAGGAAACACTAGGCTACACTACCAAGAAACGGCAGGATTGGTTTGATGAGAATGATGCTACCATCTCTCTTCTCATTGAAACCAAACGACAAGCACGCCTGACTTTGGAAAACCAACCAACACCAGCTAACAAATGTGCTCACAAGGTGGCTGAAGCTGGTTGCCAAAGAGGGATCCGTGAAGCCCAGAACACCTGGTGGCAAAGAAAAGCTGCAGAAATACAGAGTTTCGCTGACCAACGTGACCTGCGCAGCTTCTATGCAGCAACAAAGGAAATATTCGGTCCCACACGGTCATCAGTGGGCAGCCTGAAGGACGCGGATGGGGCCACGACCATCACCGACAGCGAGGGCATCCTGGCCAGGTGGAGGTCTCACTTTGAGAACCTCCTCAATGACCAAGCAGACACCCCAGACGATCTCCTGCGAATGACCCCGCAGCATCCCGTCCGTCACTGGATGGCACTACCACCCTCCATCCATGACTTCAACAAGGCCCTGCAGCGCATGAAGCCCGGCAAAGCCCCAGGGCCAGAAAACATCCCGTTGGAGCTCCTCACTCATGGTGGCCCCGGTTTGAGGAACCGTTTGATGCTCCTTATACTGAAAATATGGGAGACCAAGACCCTCCCCTGTGACTTCCGCGATGCAAACATCGTTACCATCTTCAAGAAGGGAGACAGGGAAAACTGTAACAACTACCGGGGAATACAGTATCACTACTAAGCATCGCGAGTAAGATTTTCGCTCGGATTCTCCTTGACCGCCTCCTTATTCTCGCAGAAGACGTCCTGCCAGAGTCCCAGTGCGGCTTTCGACCTTCCTGCGGGACCATAGACATGATCTTCTGTGCGCGACAACTACAAGAGAAGAGCCTCGAACAACAACAGCCCATAATGTTCATCTTCTGGGATTTGAAAAAGGCCTTCGACAAAATACCTCGACCTGCCATGTGGGCTGTCCTCAAAAGATATGGCTGCCCACCCGATTTTGTCAAGCTGGTGCGTGCCCTCCATGACGGAATGGTTGGGAGAGTCTGCCACCAGAACTCTCTTTCAGACCCATTCCCCATCAACGGCAGCCTGAAGCAGGGCTGTGTTCTGGCCCCAACGTGTTTCTCGCTATATACCGCAGCAATGATCAACGAGATTCCCCCAGACACACCCTCAGTCGACCTACGTTTCCGCATGGATGGAGGCGCTTTCAACCTTGCCAGACTCCGCGCCAGAACCAAGACCACCTTGTGTGCAGTGCGAGAACTGCAGTATGCTGACGACAATGCCACCCCAGGTCAGACGGCAGAGGACCTGCAGTCGTTAGCTGATGCATACAACTCTGCCTACGAACGTTTTGGGATGCAAGTCAACACAGATAAAACCAAGACCCTCGTCCAACATCCACCAGGACTGATGCTCCTAAACTTCAATACCACAGTGAATAACCAACCGTTAGAACAGGTGGACCAGTTCTCCTACCTAGGGAGCATCCTAACATCAGCTCCCACAAGCAAAAAGGACTTGGAGAACAGGATCAGGGCAGCCCACTCCGCCTTTGGTCGACTCAACTGCCGCGTATTTAACAACCACGCACTGACAATGACCACCAAAATAATGGTGTTCAGGGCAGTAGTCCTCTCCACGCTCCTGTATGCATGTAAAACATGGACGCTATATAGAAACGATATTAAAAACCTTGAACGCTTCCAACAAATGAAACTGAGGCAGATCTTGAAAATCCCCTGGGAGAGCCACACCACCAACATTGAAGTCTTAGAACGTGTCTCCCTGACCAGCGTGGAGGCCACCATCATCCACCACCGCCTCCGCTGGATAGGACACGTGCATAGGATGGATCCATCTAGGCTCCCAAAGAAAATATTCTACGGAGAACTGACCCAGGGCACCAGACCACGAGGAGCCCCGAAAATGCGCTATAAAGATCAACTAAAGCGCACCCTGGCTCTAACTGACATCGATCCTTCCTCATGGGAAGAAACAGCCAGGGACAGGAAAACCTGGAGGAGTACAGTACACCATGGCACCGTGGACTTCGAGGAGAGGAGGAGACAAAATGAGGAGGCTAGGAGGAGAAGAAGGAGAGAGCGATTAGAACAGCCCCGCCCACCACCTACCCTCCCTTGTGAACACTGTCCGCGACTCTTCCACCACAGACTAGGACTTAACAGCCACATCAGACATAAGCACCCACCCCATAGATAGGAGGCTGATGGCTAACGACAGAACCCAATACTCGGACACGAGTGGGCGCCGCCGCCGACGACGACGACGACTAGTTCTCGGTGATGACTGTCAATAGTTGCCAGCTGATTTCAGCATTGGAGGTGCTGTGATGGGTTAAATAGCACCTGAATTTGTGGATTTCTAAATACACAGTCTGTTATTTGCACAGTGAAAGACTGGCCATAGAATAAGGGAGACAATATTTCCTTGGTAATTCATGTCATATTAGATTCCCTATTCTACCCTTTAACAGGAAAGCCCAGAACTAAAATCAAGTAAAAATAATTCATAAGTGACTAAGAAGTTCCTTACCTTCTCTGCCATTTCTTGTGCATGTGTCATAAGCTGAGAGTTTTGTTCTGATGTAGGGTGGTCCCCTTTCATTTTCTTTTTCTTTGGCTCAACGATGTTTTCTGGCGGAACTGTAGTGTTGCTGTTTCCAGGCGAAGCGGGCGATTCTTGCTTAGATGCTTCTTGTTTTGTTGGCTGAGCAGCATAAATTTTGGGAGCTGAGCTGAGAAAACAGATAAGGCTTTAAACTATTCTTTCAAAATACATGTTGATTTTTAAGACACAAACTCAATTATAAAGAATAGCAAAGACAGTTCTGAGGTATTTCACTCACAACATTTGGAAAAAGAATTTTTTCATGAATTATTTCATAACTACTATAAAAAATCTTGAGCATCTTAACGAAATAAAAAGACCCTTTGATTGTTGCAACATAATCATGTGTAAATTAAAATTTTGTGTAGTTAGCATACAATAAGAGAAAAAAAAGGAATTAACACCTATATGAAGGTAATTTTCAAAATAAAGCACTAGCATACTTTAGCATATAAATTCAAATATCTTTTAACACAATACTAAATTTATTCACACAACTATACATGCCCTTTGAATTCTATCAGATTCAGCAGCCTTGTCTAACAAAGAAAAGAAGTACAGTATAGTAGTCTAAGAAAGATCCTTAAGGTGCCCAGTCATCCACATAAATAATTAAGGCAATATTGCTTACTCTTATAAAAGGTGTAAACTAATTCATTAGTGCACAGCTAGGTTTGACCATGATATTGAGAGAAAGAACCGATGTGATGAGACTAAATTAAGGCCTTCAGACCAGTTAGGCAATGGTATGTCGAGAACGCTCGTCAAAATAAATGATAGGGTACAGATCATGTGACCAGATGTAGCACTTGGCAAAAATAAAGGAAAAGAGGGATGAAAATCTTTGCAACTTGAACGCATTTCTGCATTAGGTACCTCATCATTAGTATAATGCAGAAACAAAGACAGATGATCTTAAGAAAATACAAGTCGCTTAAGAATAGCTTCATTAGCAAACCTCAAAAGTATTAATAACACTAAAAATGGAAGTGAGAACCAAAGTTACTGTTATGATGAAACAGATGAAAAACAAGATTACCAATACAGTAAACTTCCAACATATTAAATTGATATATTCCAAGAGTGCAGTTAAGAAGCTAGAAAGTTTGATAGTCCAACATTACTAGTAGATCACCATAAGGGTTAGACATCTCACAATCCACCTGCCATAACAAGAACTCCTGCATATAGATAATAATCAAATTAGTAATCTATATTTTATTTACCGAATTCCTCACAATTTACTGACCAACAATTTCAAGTTTTTTTTTTTTCAACTATTCAGCAACATGACTCCCCATAACTCTAACGAGTGTCTGCGTATACAGTACTACAGTAATTGGTTTAAACACCAGCCATATCCAGAATTTCTACAGCTATTTGTCTTAAGTATGCAAAATATTTTTGAAAATTTATTAATTTGCAAGCATTTTATTTGATTTTCTTTTCACAACCAAGTTTTTTCTTGCATTATTAAGCAATCTTCTTGCCTATGTACATATTTTCTTGATAATTATGTTACCCAGCTAACATGAGATATTTATAAGAAATAAAAAAATATTCAATGAGGAAATATCTTTATAAATATAAGTCAGATTAACCTGTTAAGCGTCACCCCATGTAACAATACATTCACCATGATCTACTCGGTACCGCCATCAATGGGATACTACGTTCATGACTTTAAGTGGGTGTTTCAAGTCGTCAGCCTCGTAATATTACATTTACTCATATAATAAGTATAGGAACACCACTTGGCAACACTCAGCATATGTAAGCAGTAAATGGAAATTATATGGTGACTGGCAACTTTTTTCAAAAGGTCGCTTGACGTTAGACAACTGGAACGGTTTGGTTTCCTTTTAGTGTGTTTCGGGCGTTTAAGGGGAGAAGGAGAGAGGGTAATTTTTCCACTCTGTATCATTTTCACTTCCATTGTTGTTGGCTGCCATGTCTTTGTAGCAATAGAGGTATCACCAATACATATTCTTGCAATTTCTATCAAACTTTTTAATTGACAATAATTTACAATCTTTACACAAAGGAATAATAACTGCTTAGCATTGAATATACCACTTATTGAGAGATCAGATATGTGACTAGGGCAGATATCAACAAACATGGGATGGCGTTCAGAGTGACTAACCTACCCCTTTGCCATGCAATTTTGAATTCTTACAGTTTTTAATTTTTATGTATTTTAATCTTTTATCATAATTTTTGCATGTTTGCAGAGGAGACTAATCCTTAGGTGAGAGGAAGTCTCATTTCCAACTGGCTGGAATACTTAGCCCAGGATACTTAGAACTCGTGCATCTAGGATAATGAAAGAGTAAGGTATCCTATCCTCATGTCCCCTTGGCTTCAAGAGTTGTTCTGAGCAGAAAATCTGTGTCGTAGACCTGGTACAAACATTGTAACGGGTTTGCATGAATCACATCATACGGCACACATATATGACTATGGGTTTGCCTGGTTACATCCCACTCCCCCTTGTAAGGACTGTGGGGAAAAAACTCTTCTGTACCCAAGCACAGAACAGCCATATGCTGAGTGGGGCTTACATTCAACAAGATCAAGTTCAGCTGGCAAGGTCTTTTGGAAGGAAAAGAGAAGGCCAGTCATTCTTCACTTTCATCCCAGACTCACACATAACCTTTGATATACCTTACATATATATATTTATTTATAATAGAACAAGAGAGTATAACTGGCTGTTATTAGTAATGTAACAAAGTGCTTGTTTAAAATAGACCAGTTTTATAAATATGTTAGTATATTGGGTTGTTGATCATTTACCAAAGAGCAGTTAACATTTACCTCTGGTTATGTAAATACTTATATCAAGAGTCTGTATATAGATATTGTATTAACAGGATTACTGTAACTTCGGCAAAAGGAAATAAAGAAGGTTTAAGGACAACGGTATTATCTCTTCAGTATTCCACCAAGTACAATTGGGATATAACAAATGGTAGCAGAGACGTCATTGAATCTCGGACCTGGGCATCGAGATTAACAAGTGTTTTCTTGTGATTAATAAGTTCCGAAAGTTTTGTGAAAATTTTTTTAAAGTCTAAAAATGCCAGAAAACATGGAGTAAAACACCCTTACCAAGGGGGGTGGAGGGGTCAACCATCAGCTATGTTTAGAAGAACCAAGGAACTTTAACTTTTCCCGCCAAAAACCTCCCCCTAAGATGATATGCGGAGTGTAAGGTTCCTCATGTAGGAAGAAGACAAGAGGTATTACTTATATTACCAGTATTACTTCTTCTATTGAAAAGTTGACGCTGGTTGACATAAGTTGACGCTTCAAAGAACATTCTGAGTGAGAAGTTTTACACCCAAGAAAATTTACGAGACCTCTAGTATGCGTGTATTTTTTTCTTATTATTTTCTAAAGATAAATTAAGTTAATATTTTTCAAATTTAAACATTTCGAAAATTTAAGCTGAAGGATACCCTGAAAATTCCCCTGGTGTTTAAGAAAAATTAAATTAAAATGGATGTTATGTACAGAGAAAGCATGGACTTGAACAAAGAGATTTGTGAACATGAAAAATTTGGTCATATTCAGAAAACCGATGGTAGTTTTGTCTTTCATCATTGTAAAAATTGTGGAGGACCTTTGATTGGTCACAAAAACGATGAAAAGGATTGTGACCCAAATAGGAAATGGACCCAGGATGAAGTAGATAGGATAGAAGATATTTTATCTGCACATGGAATGTTTTCTGTAAATGTGGCACGTATGAACACAAGAAAAACAGCTATTAAATGTGATATATGTAAAAAGAATTTCATGAACAGGATGGAAAAGGAACAGCATATCAAAATTATGCATAAAGATATTTCGACAAGTGTGGTAAAAGAAGGTGCTTATAATTTAACAGCAATCATTACAATGGGAAAAACTATTGGTGAAGAAATTGCCAAAGGATTGGAAGCTAAAAGATCAACACAGATTACTAAAGCGAAACCTCCTCCAATCTGGGTTGGTCAAACTTTTGAAAAGTTTTTTCAAGAAGTAGAAGCGTGGAATACCTCGAACAAGGATGATGATTTTATGAAGTATACTGATTTAGTAGAGAGCCTGAAGAAAAATACTAATGTTAAAGATTATGTTGTTTCTGTGCTATTGGATAAAACATCTGAAGCTCTAAACAAAAATGTAGCTGCAGTTTTGGAAATTCTTAAGCAAAAGTATGCAAAAACTACAGCTGAGAAGTGTATTGATGTTCTCAAGTCAATCTTGGAATTTTCCGTAAAGGAAGAGGATACTAATGAAACTTACTGGGACAAGTTTGAAGTCTTGATCTGTGATTGTATGAGAGAGGAAGTTACTGTGCATTTGTATTACTTGTTCGGTGTTATGATGGTAGAAAAAGCATATAATCGGGGGAATATTAATGCAGAAGAGAAAAGAAGACTGATGGATGCTATGGAGACACATGATGGAACTGATAGGAGACCAAGAGAAGACAATGAAGTTTTTAATCTTCTAAAGATCGAATACAGAAAGTTAAAAATCGAAAATAATAGAAATATTAGAACTAAATTTTCAGGATCACCTGAGAATTTGTCTTCGGTTCACTATGGCGAAAATAGAAGTAGATGGCAAAGATGGCAAAATTTTAAGCAAAGGCCTGATTTTCATAGATTTCGTATATCAGATTCTAATCCAGGATTTTGGAGGACTCAGTCTGGAACATATAGGAGAGCTCCCTCGCGGACACCATCAAGACCAGGATCATCTTTGAGGCAGTCGTCCAGTTTTAGACAATACTCCAATGGTAGGCCATTTTCAAATGGAAGATCATCTTCTAATAGTAGGCCTGTGACAAATGATCGGAAACAGCAGCAAAATTTGACAGAAAGAGTGATTAAGGTCGAAGAAAATGTAGCAAAAATCTTGGAAAAGATTGAAGAAATGTTGAAGAAAGGAAAGAATGTGAATTTTGTAAGTATGGAAGAAGTATCAGAGATCATTGATGTAGATATCAGCGATGTAATGTTTGCTAAAGAAGTTACCGAAGTAGGAGCTCTGATTTAGGATACTGGTTGTCCAAGTAGCTTAGTTGGAAAAAGTTGGCTAGAAAAATATCTGAAGAAGAATGGTATTAAGAAAGAAAATTTGCATAAAAGGAGATGTTTCCAAAAATTCAGATTTGGTCCAAGTAGAATATATGAAAGTAAGGAAATTATAGAAATACCAATAACAATAAAGGAATCTGAAAAATCTGATACTTTCAGAAGGATTTTGCTTGGAGCTTTCGTGCTGGATGCTGAAAATGTGCCATTGTTGTGTGGTAGAAATACTATGAAAAAATGGAAAATGGATCTGAGTATGCATAGAGATAAAGTGACAATCAACGACGACACAACCCGTGAGTTCGAATGTATGTATACTGCAGGAGGTCATATGGTTCTTCAGCTGTATGAGGATAGAGCATTTTGGACTACAGACGCCACTGTATTTTACTTGAAGAAGGAAGTAGATATAGAAAGTTATGAGAAGGTGAAAAAGATTCATGAAGTAACCAACCACAAGAATGAAAATCAACTACTTCATGCATATAGGAATGCAGGAAAACTTAATGAGAAAATGCGAGAAACAATAAAAGAAGTGTGTGAGAACTGCAATATATGTAAAAAATGCAAGAGATCCCAGGGCACTCGTAAAGTTGCATTATCAATAGTTTCTGATTTTAATCAGATTGTAACCATGGACTTAAAACAATATGAAGAGACTTATGTATTATGGATGATCTGTTCCTTCACCAGATTTATTCAAGGAGCTGTTTTGAAGGATAAAACCGCCGAGTCAGTGGTTGACTCTATCAACACAGCATGGAACTGGAGGTTTGGGTTCCCTTTTCAAGGATACTGGGCAGATAACGGACCAGAGTTTAAGAACCACGAAGTTAACGAGTTTGCTTCAAAACTAGGTTTTGAAGTAAAATTCGGTCCAAATTACTCACCCTGGAGCAATGGAATAAACGAACGTAACCATTATTCTGCAGATATGACAGTGAAGAAAATTCGAGAGGCAGATAAGAAAATTGCTTTAAAGAAAGCTGTAGAGATGGCTGCTTGGACTCATAATACAAACACCAGTATTTTAGGATATAACCCTATGCAATTGGTGACAGGAAAGGCTGTAACAATACCTGGAATTTCTACAGGAAATGTCGCCACTGAGTCAATGTTTGACAGTGAGAATGTGAAGTTAATGATCGAGAGACATCACACGATCACCAAGCAATTCAGGGAAGCTGAATATTCTTCAAAGCTGAAAAGGGCTTCACAACAGCAAAACAATAAATTTAATAACATAATTTACAAAGAGGGGGATATGGTATTTTACCAAGATAAAATGAAAAAAGCCTGGTGTGGTCCAGTAAAGGTTTTCACACACAGAGGAAGAGATGTTTACATCTGGGCAAATGGCGATTTAAAGAAAGTAGCCAGTTGTAAAGTACAACTTTGCTCTCAAAGAAATATTCCTACGGAAATTTCAAGAGAAGTAAGCAACGAAGCAAAAGCAGTGGACTCTACTCCTAAAATGGCAGGAGAAGAGAAAATATCAGTGGATCCTCCAGCCAGTAATCTAAGAATGAAGACAAGATCTCAAGATGATAAAGAAGAGACTGAGAAGGATTTCATTGGAGCATTCTGGTTGACTTCAGAAAAAACAGTGTTTTTGTGAGGAAATAACAAGTTACGTAGTGGAATTACCTGTTAAATATCACAAGATGCCAGAAGTGTTAGAAGCAAAGAAGAAAGAATATGAAAATTTGTTACATTTTGACACTTTTGAAGAGGTGGAAGATGTAGGGCAAGAAAAGATAGGCAGCAGATGGGTGATCACGAAAAAGGAGAAGCATGACGGACAAAAAACTGATTACAAAGGGAGAATTGTCGCCAAGGGATTTCATGAAAAAGAAAAACCCCAAGCTGATTCACCAACAGCTATACGTGAAAGCATGGAAGTCTTCTTGTCCTTGGCTGCAAATGAGAATTTTGAGCTTCAGTCTATTGACATCAAAGCAGCATTTTTGCAGTCAAACATACTTAACAGGAATGTATTTGTAGAACCTCCAAAGGATTTGAAAAAAAGAAAACATTATTTGGAAACTCAGAAAACCATTATATGGATTGGATAATGCCAGTAGAAAATTTTGGCTGAAAATTCAGCAGATTTTTAAGGAAGAAGGTCTGAAGACTGTGAGTGGAGATGAGGCATTCTACTATCAGCAGAGTGAAGGAAATCTGATTGGTATGATACTTACTCATGTAGATGACTTTTCGATAGCTGGTACAAAAAAATTTGTAAAGAAAGTAACAGACTTGTGTAAAGAAAAATTACAGGTTTCAAAGATAGAAAAGAATAAATTTCGGTTCACAGGGATAGATATCAACAAAACAGAAACTGGAATAACAATCTCAATGGATGATTATGCGAGGAGTCTTGAGAAAGTGGAAGATATCAGGAAAGGAAAAGCTGGTGAACCTTTGACTAGTCAGGAACTGAAAGTATTTCGCAAGTATGTAGGAAAGTTTAGCTGGTTAGCAGCCAATACAAGACCTGAACTTTCTATCACAGCATTGCAGATGTCCAAGAAAAATAGTAGTGCTACATTGAAAGATCTTAAAAAGGTAAATTTTGTGATTGATAAGATAAATGAGAGGCCAAATAAAGTAGAATTTACAAGAGTTGACAAAAAAGAATATTTGAAGATATATGGATTTACAGATGCTTCCTTTAATACACATGAGAGAAGCATAAGTGGCAATCTGATTTTACTAGGAAGTAAGAGAAATGGACGTGTGGTCCCTATTTACTGGAAGTCAAAGACTATCCAGAAGGTATGTCATTCTGCAAAGGCGGCTGAAACCAGAAGTATGACTAAGATTATTGATAACAGTCAGTTTTTAGCGAGTCAGATTGAACAGTTATTATTTGGTCAGTATGGAAACAAAATTCCAATCAAATTGTTCACAGATTCAATACCCCTGCTAGAATCTGCTGGGAGTACCAAGCAGGTTGAGGAAAGGCTTCTCAGGAACAGCATACAGGAGATGAAAGACATGTTGACTGAGGGCTGTATTGAGTCTTACAGTTGGCTGGATGGAAATAAAGACATGATTGCAGATGTTCTAACAAAAGAATGCAAATGGAATGAAGATCTTGAAATGATAATGCAGGAAAATAAATTTAAGTTTGCAAGTAACGAGGATAATCTTGTGAAATACAAAGATGGAGAGATCATGTTAATTAACAAGACTGAAAAGCAGGGAAAGTAGTAGTAACACTTTTACTGCTTAGATCATACCTGCATTAGCTATTCAGAATTGGTTTTGCCCGATGTCTGGTGCAGTACAAAATTATGTAATAATGTCATAGCATGTCTTTGTGAAGTATCTTATGTTATGCCTGTTTGAATACCAGACTTTGCTTTTGAATATTAATATATAATATTCTTTAGTAAGTTTGTATATCGAGGAAAAAGTTTTTTTCTGTTAAGAGCACTATTAAGATTTTGGATAAAATGTAAATACATGTACATACCTATGTTATCTGATACAAAAAAAAAAAAAAAAAAAAAAAAAAAGGCCCCCCGGAGATATGATATACCTTACATATATATTTATTTATAATAGAACAAGAGAGTATAACTGGCTGTTATTAGTAATGTAACAAAGTGCTTGTTTAAAATAGACCAGTTTTATAAATATGTTAGCAGTTAACATTTACCTCTGGTTATGTAAATACTTATATCAAGAGTCTGTATATAGATATTGTATTAACAGGATTACTGTAACTTCGGCAAAAGGAAATAAAGAAGGTTTAAGGACAACGGTATTATCTCTTCAGTATTCCACCAAGTACAATTGGGATATAACAACCTTGGCCTTTGATCAAGTGTTAATGGTTCTGTGAGATGAGCCAAGGTAGCTATACCACCTGCTAAGCAGTTACAACAGGCCCTGAAGAAAAACTATCTAAGGACCTGTGGGTCACATCCTGCAGATAATGGACGATAAATATCATTTTGTCATTTCCATACACCTGCTTGTAAACCGTAATACCCGCATCACTGAGATTCTTTCTGTATGCCAAGAAAGTGCTTACACTTCAGACATCATGTGCCCTTACTCATGTTCTTCCTGAAGAAGGGGAGGATGCCGAGGGAGTGCGTGCTAGATGACCTCTCTTAGCCGGAACAAAAGTGTTCTTTGTTTTCTTTTTTGTCCTCCCTGTGCTGAAGAGATGTTGAAGGTGAGATCTAAAAGAACATGTATGCTTGAGATAGTGCCTCAGCGCTCTCACAGAACACAATAGTAACTGATCAGGACCATTGGTTACCTCTCTTAGACTTGTGAAACTTGGAATCAAGGATCAAAGTATTTTGTGTTTCGGCTCAGGGAAGGAGGAGAACGAGATCTGCCTACATCCCCTTAAAAGGGAGATATCAAACGAGAGACCATGAAGTTCACTGCCTCGTTTAGCCGAAGCTAAAGCAAGCAGGAAAACAGTTTTAATGTATAGATCCTTATCTGAGGATAACCTCAACGGTTTGCAGGGTGCCCCCTTCATGGAAGGTAACACTTTGACAACGTTCCAGGGTAGAGTTCTCACTTCAATTGGAGGGCAGAGTCTGCTCAAATCTTCGTATGAGCATAGAGATCTCCTCCCCCAAAGAAAACTTATCATCCTCTTGGAACTGTACTCAATAGTATGCAAAATGATAGAAAAGAGCCATACAGATATGCAATAGGGCTATGCAAATTTCTAAATTTCCTAAGGGTGATCCTCCTTTCTCATCTCAACATAGGCATCAGGAGCAATGATTTTAAGATGACTGCTACAAAATTCTATCAACTAATAAACTATAGATCCCAAAAAACATATCCTGGCTAACACTCCTCACCCTTGGTCTTACCAACAGATTTGCCTTGGGAATAGTTAAATCAGCTTTAGAGTAATACCATTCAGCCTCAATATACCTAAAAAGGTGTTAAAAAATTAGTAAAATCAGTAACCAAATTCCTTTAACTGCACAGAGTTCAGGTCACTACCTATTTGGATGACTGGCTATTCTGGGGAAAGACGAGAGAATTATGCCTAACTGTAGTCTCTTCAAATATACCCAGACAACAAGTCCATCAGTAATAAAGTGCATATTCGTGTTCTCAAGACCTACCTCACCAAAACGGGTAATCCTCTCTCCATCCCTATAACTAAAGATGTGAAACAAATTTCTAGTTCAATGGCATTCTTTATCAATGAGAAATTTCAGGATTTGCAAGCTAATCTGGGTATAGGATGTTTATAAGACACTACCTGAAACAAATACAAGCTGCATGTGTGGCGATCAGCTTCCTCATGGAACCTACAAGGGGAAATCAGGTAGAAGAGAGGGATCCTCAAGTTGGTCCATCAGCAGATACACCATGATGGTCATATACCTTTCTACCTTCTCCTTCAGGGATTTTCTCTTATGAGGTGAGAGGCTGACTTATTAGTCGTTTCCTTTTACATATGAAAGAATAATTGGGCAATCACTTGGTTATAAGTAACTTAACCCTTGTGATGCAAAAGTCTACTGTACCTCTTTTTATGCTGTGGTATTAGTCCTTAAAAACAACATAACAGCCTAACCCAAAGGGGTTTTGACAAAGGAAAAATTACAAATTGGGAGGTAATTTGTATTTTTCCCTAACTAATATAAACCTTGAGTTATTTATGTGGATTATCTTTCGGCAAAGCTGGAAGGTGGCCATTAGACTGAAAAGTGCGAGGCGACAACCTTGCTTAACCAATAGGTGGGTAGCCAGGGGGTGGATGGGGGGTACCCAGCCACCTATATCTACTCACACAGCGGTGAACTACATCACTTTCTTATTGCAGGCAGGACTTCTAGGGGGACATGTGATGGCAGGCCAATTTATATAAATAACAACAGGTTCGTATTAAGGAAAAATACAAATTATCTCCAAATTTTTCATTTGTTTCCATACTAACAAACCTTATGTAATTTATGTGGATGACTCACTCTTAGGAGGGTGGAAGTCCAATTTCTGGCATGGACATTGACCCGGGTTTACCTAGTTCAGTATTTGACTGTAGTCGAGGGAAACCTTGCCACCTCGCTTATCAATACAAAGTAAGTATGATAGTGGCCTGAGCAACTCAATTTGTTGTGAGAGATAGCATATGAATGTTTGGGTTAGATTATTCCGAGTTATATAAATAGGATTTAACCAAAGACATTTTCCATTGCTTACCTCGTGGGAAGCAATGGGGACGTGTACGAGTATATTAAATTTATGACTATACTAGGCTGCACAAGGGTAGTGATTCTCACCTGTAGAGGTTAAAGCCAGCTTGCATAACGACCCATGGTGCTGTACCCCAAGGGAGGGAAGATAAAGAAAGGAAAATGCCAGACATACTTTCATTTATCCCAGACTTAACCTGGGTAACCAATGCCCTCAACCATCTACTACTTGTCCTACAAGGAGCCCGAGGTACTCTTAAACCACTAGTTGAGCAGCTACCACAGGACTGATAGTAAATGTATCGAGCTTCCTATGGGTCCCGTCTTGTAAATAGTGAGCGGTGAAGGTTGCTTGACGCTTCCACAAGCCCGCTTGTAATACCTGCAACAAGGAAAAGTTGCGCTTAAATGCCATGAATGTACTGATGCTCCTGACACCATGGGTTCTTGGTCTTCGAGCCAGAGGAGGATCGGGATACAGAGCATTATCGATGACGTTTCGAATCCAAGCCGAAATAGCGTTCTTAGTGATCCTCCTCTTAACCCTTCTTGAACTAACAAAAAGAAATGTTAGTCGGGGCCATGTTGATGCAGTGAGTTTAAGATAATATCTCAAACTTCTCACTGGGCATAGTAATAATTGATCTGGGTCATTGGTTACAGAACGTAGACTCGCAATCTGAAAGGGCCCGAATCTAGGGTCCAGAGCCGAGTGTCACTTCCCCCCATCTCCTTGAATGGGCGATATCATAAGAGACACCATGAAGTTCACTTACTCTCTTTGCAGAAGCCAAAGCAAGCAGGAAAGCCATCTTCAAAGTGAGATTTTGATCAGTTGCATGGCGTAATGGTTCATAAGGAGTTCCTTTTAGGGATCTCAAAACGTGAACCAAGTTCCAAGGAGGAGGTCTGATCTCTGACCGAGGGCAAGTAATTTCATAACTGCGTATGAGTAAAGAAAGCTTCAATGAAAAGGAAATATCTACTTCTTTCAGCTTAAAGGCAAGACCTACGGCTGCGCGATAACCTTTCACCGCCAAGACTGAAAGGAGTTTTTCCTCCAGAAGGTATACATGGAACTCCGCTATCACGAATAGTGGCATCGAATGGAGACATATTCCTTCCACAACACCAACTACAGAAGACTGTCCACTTGGCCTGATACAGTGAGGCAGAGGACTTTCACAAGTAGCAAGACATCCTCTTAGCAACTTATTGCGAAGCCTCTCTGAGAGAAGAGATGCTGGATAGTCTCCAGGTGTGAAGATGAAGAGACTGGGCAGTCTCGAAAAAGATGTTTGTGTGTGGTAGTTTACGTAAATTTGGTTGTGGAGGAAGCTCTCTCGGGAGATCTACTAGAAGTTGCAGATGGTCCGGGAACCATTCTGCGTGATGCCATAGCAGAGCTACAAGGGCCACCATTAGATTTTGGGATGCTCTGGTCTTGTTGAGCAACCTTCTCATCAGACAGAACGGGAAATGCGTACCCGATGATGTTGTCCCACTTTTCTTGAAATGCATCCTGCCATAGAGCCTGAGGGTCTGGGACTGGTGAACAGTACAGCAGGACCCTGAAGTTCAGGGATGTTGTGAACAGGTCCACAGTTGGGAAACCCCACAAAGTCAGGACTTTGTTGGCTATAAGAGGATTCAAAGACCAATCGAAGACCACTATCTGAGTCGCTCTGCTCAGATTGTCTGTGAGCACATTCCTCTTGTCCGGAATGAACCAAGCTGAGAGGGACACTGAATATTCTTCTGACCATCTTAGAATTTCTACTGCAAGATGGCATAGGGGCTGCAAAAAGATACTGCTTTGTTTGTTTATGTAAGTCCCTACCATGATGATGTCGCTCATCAACACCACAGAGTGGCCTGCCAGGAACTGATGGAGAACTAGAAACACTGCTTTCATCTCCAAGAGATTTATGTGGTGGTACCTCTCGGACTCTAACCATAGGCCGGAGACCATGTGATGCAGCAAATGGGACCCCCATCCATCGTTTGATGCATTTGTATAGAATATTAAGTTTGGAGGAGGGACAAGAATATCTTGCCCTTTGCAAAGGTTTTCATCTGCTACCCGCCAAAGAAGATCCGTCACTTGTTCCCGAGTGATAGGCACCAGACAGTCCGAGAAGTCTGAGTGTTGGTTCCACACAGACTTCAGCTGCCATTGCAGGGATCTGATCCCGAGGTGGCCATTTGTAATTAGATGGATCAGAGAGGTTAGATGACCTAGTAGACATAACCATATGCAAGCCAGTAGATCTTACCATCTGAGAAAGGGTGTTGCCACTTCTCTCAGCCTGTGTACTCTGTCATCTGATGGAAAGACTTTCTGATTGACGGCGTCTATGGTCATACCGAGATATATCAGTCTCTGAGAAGGAAGCAGGGATGACTTCTCAAGATTTATCACGATCCCCAGATCCTGACAAAACTCCAGAGGCATGTCTCAGTGATGAAGAAGGGTAATCTCCTAGTCTGCTAAAACCAGCAAATCGTCGAGATACCTGAGGAGACAAATGCCGTTCTTGTGAGCCCAAGATGACACTAGGGAGAACACACTGGTGAAGACCTGAGGTGCTGTAGCTTAATCAAAACAGAGAACCTTGATCTGGTATCTTTTGTTCTCGTGTATGAATCCGAGATACTTCCTGAAAGACGGATGGATTGGGATCTGGAGGTATGCGTCCTTGAGATCCAGTGTGCACATGAACTCCCTTGGTTGAGCCACCTGGATGCCCGTGTCTGCCGTCTCCATACTGAACGAAGTCTGTTGGATATGCCTTTTTCACAAGAAAGAGTAGACTAAAAACCAAGAGACCCGTCAACAACTATTTGGAAAGTGCCCTTCTGCAGCACTGCCTAAACTTCGGCTTGGAGGGACAACATTATGAATCCCTTCGCATAGAAGCATAACTGAATTGGATCCCGAGTAAGAGGAGGGAGAGATAGAATGAATGGGACGCGATACCCTGCACCGATCACTTCGATCATCGAGGGATCTGCTCCGTGATGCTGCCATCTCTGCCAAAGGTGCTGCAGGCATCCTTCCACAGGTGGTTGGTGATGTGGGTTGACTTCCCTAGCGGGAGCAACCACCTCAGCCCCTCCCTCTACCTCCTTTCTTACCTCTGGAGGTTTTGTTCCCTTTCTACTTTTTGGACTGAAAGGGACGCTTAGATACACTGTGTTAGCCTGAGGACCTAGAAGTCGAGGGGTTAGAGGTAGCGTGCTGATTCTTGATAGGCTAAGATGGTCTTCCATAGGACTGGGATGTCATGGCCCTGTGGAGGTGAGAATCAATAGATGATTTTCTCCACATTTCAGCCACCCTTTCTACCTCTTCCGGCACAAAGAGAGAAAAACCCTCGAGAGTGGATTTCCGTAAGCACTTTACTTCCAATTTCTGTACCTGCCTGTGGAACCTCCTTATGACGGTGTCCCTTCTCTTGAGTATGGCGTTCACCCATAAGTTGACAGCGTGGTGTGACAAGAACTCAAGTGTCTGGGTACCCGACAGTAAGAAGGATTCCAAGGTCCTTCTTGTGGACTCTTAGACAAATGTGTACGCACGAAGTTTTGTGGTCTTATAGCTAGACTGACCATGTCTGCCGTCTTAATACTGAACGAAGTCTGTTCGACAAACTTGTTCAGAGCTGAGAGATTACGGAATAGTCTCCAGCCTCCAGATGCCTTTTTCACAAGAAAAGAGTCGACTGAAGAAGCCTGGGGAACCGTCAAGGACCTCCAGAAGAGAGCTCTTCTCCAACATGGTCTGGACTTCTGCCCGAAGAGCCTGCCCATCGCAAAGAAGCTCACAAGCACTGGATGAAATGAACAGGACGCGATAACCTTTGACAAATCACGGAGATCGCCCAAAGTTCGGCCCCGAGCTGCATCCACCTGGTCCAGCAGCTTTGTAGGCATCCCCTTACTGGTGGACAAGCAGGGAGATGACCTCTCCTAATGTTTGCGTTTTTACCGCCACCTCTCTGATGTTTTCCTCCACGATTGGACTTGCCTTTCCCATCCTTGACAGGAGAGCGCTTCTAAGACACCGTTTTAATAGTTGATGGTTTTGTAAGACTGGTCTTTGGAGGGGCTGGAGGTCTGTAGGGCCGAGCTGTTAGGGCCCTAAGAAGGAGGGAATCCGTGTTGGTCTTCCTCCACCTCTACGCAGTCTACTCGACGTCCCTTGGCTCGAAGAGGAAGAATTCCTCCATGGAGGAGTTTTGGAGCCTAGCGATCTCAGCGTTAGGGACCTGCCGGTGAAATCTCTCGGCCACTGCATCCCTTCGGGAACAAGCCTGGTGTGACGGAGAATGTTGTGATGAGATCAGAGACGGAAATGAAGGTCGGTAACCAAAGGAGACAAGATAGACAGTTTCTTCTGAAGAAGAAAACTGAGGAGCAGAAGAGGTGAAAGGACTCTTTCCGCCGACCGACGATGTACAAGCGTGGGATCGGCAAGCTGATTAACAGCAGGCCTACGAAGTGGAGACTCTATGTAAGACCCTTTACTGGAAAGCGAAACACTCGTCGGAGAGACGTGCCTCAGACTTTTCTCTCCCCCCAAAGGATGTTCGTCAGGGGAAGGAGCACAGACCTCGGCGGCAGAAGATGGAGAAGAAGATGCAGTCGCAGGAGCAGCTGGCAGGGCAACAGACGAGCTCTCCAAAACAACAACGTTGACAACGTATAAAAGCGACGCTGATGCTAATAAGAGTTGACAAGCCATACCGCGAAAAACGCGGGATCGATCGCTACCGCCGAGCGAGAGGCAGGGCAGTGAATCAACAACTCTCGAGGAGATGATTCATGAATCGGTGGACGTTTCAGACTGGTGTTAGCTCTCCAAAACAACGTTGACAACGTATAAAAGCGACGCTGATGCTAATAAGAGTTGACAAGCCATACCGCGAACAATGCGGGATCGATCGCTACCGCCGAGCGAGAGGCAGGGCAGTGAATCAACAACTCTCGAGGAGACGATTCATGAATCGGTGGACGTTTCAGACTGGTGTTAGCCCACAGGGTCACTATCTGGTGGGCCAGAAAGTCAATGATGCAGGTACCAGAGAGAAGGAAGGTCTCCAAAGCCTTCCTGGTACGACGGTGAACGATCGTTGACCACCCTACCTTCTTAGCATCGGAGAGCGTGTTGGAGAGCGTCGGGAAACCTCCTGCTCAAGACGCAATGGTGATTGCTAATGCGAAGACCGATGACTCGATGATCAATCAGAGGAAGAGTGTCCCCACGTTGACGAGCGATACTACTATACAGTACACTGAACCCTCGCTACTTCGCGGTTCGACCATCGCGGATTCACCACTTCGCGGATTTTTTCCATAACCCATATATATATATACATACATACATACATACATACATACATACATACATACATACATACATACATACATACATACATATATATATATATATATATATATATATATATATATATATATATATATATATATATATATATATATATATATATATACATACATATATATATATATATATATATATATATATATATATATATATATATATATATATATATATATATATATATATATATATATATATATATATATATATATATATATATATATCTAAAGTAGGAAGATGTGATGTAGTTCTAAGGGAAAAGTATGGGAAATATGTCTGGGTAATAAGCAAAGCTCTACCTCCAGTTTGTTTCTACATTATGATCAGAGATAAATGTAAACAAAACATTGGTTGCCATTTTTTATCGTGCTTTTTAGCATGTTTAGGAAATGCATGATATAAAATCAGCTTTAATATTTGTGCCTGTTTTAGTTTAGGGTACTGTAGTACATGCATTAAGTGTTCTGTACATTAAAGGGTAGTTTGTTAACAGTACTACGTACAAGGGAAGGTTTTAAAAGTCTGAATATACATGTTGAATAAATAGGTAAATATGGTGTCACTACTTCGCGGATTTTCACCTATCGCGGCCGCGACTGGAACCTATCTACCGCGATAAACGAGGGTTCACTGTAATGCGGATTGATCATTGCCATTGCACGAGAGGCAGGTTGGTGTGTTGATGATCCTCGAGTAGGTGCCTCAATTGTAGCCAAGCGTGAAAGATGACCGATGAGAGATCATGAACAAGTGGGCGAACGCGTTCCGAAGAGAAGCGACGCGATGGTTTGGGAACGCTCCGAGTTACGGCCGAATGTTGGTTCGTTAAGTGACGGATGAGAGATTCCAGAGACGGTGAAGGCCTAAGCAACGCGTGTGGTTGCTGAGGTGAACGCTGTTGGTAAGACGATCGCTGACGAGCAGGCGATTTCTGACGAACATCAAAAATTTTAAGTAATTTTTATTTTTCCTAACATACTTACCTCGAACTACTTTCTTAGGAGTATCTGGGATCTCCTCCCAACCGACCAGAGTTTTGTGTAGTTGACCCCTAGTCCCGTTTTCTATGAGGGGTAACCTCAGGTGGGTGAAACATGCCCTGAGGCTATCCCCCAGGTCAGAGAGCATGCTTGCTCAGGTCTCGATCTCCAGTAAATTCTTGATAGCTTAGGTATCAATGAAGTCCAGCAAGGCACTCGGGGTAGGATGGGAGGGCCATTACCCGAAAGTAGTTCGAGGTAAGTATGTTAGGAAAAATAAAAATTACTTAAAATTTTTGATTTGTTTCAACACGAATACTTACCTCGAACTACTTTCTTAGGAGACTTAAACCTTAGGAGGTGGGAGTGTCCTTCAGGACCTAGAGACCGTGACGAGAATAGAAGAGGAACCTAGGTAGGAGATTAGGTTCTGTTGACCTCAAAGAAAACACGAGAACAAGGGAAAACTACGCAAAAAAACCATCTTAGTGTCTATATAACTCACTTCTGCAAGAATCCTAGGAGACATGTCCTTCCAATGATAGTGTATCCCATGGTAGTTTCAGGGGGCTACCCGAGCCATTTCCGGTAAGGAAATAGGGGAAGGAAGAACAAGGGCTCAGGAAGGAACCTGTGTCTCTTGGACTCGCTACCCGCAGTTACCACTGGGGCTACGCCCTTAAACCATTTGGAGCGCGGAAATGACGGGACCGCGCGAGAAACTGCCCAGGGACTTTCTCGAGTAGTCCTTTAAGCAGTGAGCCGTAAAGGTCGACTGGTTAGACCAAGTACCTGGCCGCAGTCTTTGCCCCACTGCCATGTTCTTCTCAAATGTCAAAAAAGCATTTAGACTCTTAATGCTGTGGGGTCTGGGCTTTCTTGGAAAGGGGACCCCTGTACTACTGTAGGGCCTGACGATCACTTGCCTTATCCAGAAGAAGAAAGTGTTCCTGGAGACTGGGTCCTTCACAGTCCCGAGGAAAAAGAACAGACTTGATCTCGGGATAAAGTCTAGCTGTCTTTTCTAAATACTGCTAAACTGCAAGTCCCTCGGGTTGTCCGAGCGAGGGATAGCTGGTACTGGGAACAATTTCATTTTGGGGTCTCAAACAACTGGATTCCGAGTCTTGGCTACGAAGGAGGGTAAGAATCTGAAAGTAGGATCTCGCCAACCCTTCGAGTGTGAGATCTCGTACGACAGGCCCGGAATCTCACCTATTCTTTGACTTTCTCAGGTATAGCGACATTCTCTTAGCAGTGGATGAAGAATATCCTTCTTTCTTTAGGAGTCGCTCGATAGTCTCCCGGCGTGAAGACGTAGGGAGAGTGGGTTGCCGTGGAGCCTGAGAAAATGAGGTTGATGCAGAAGGCCTGACCTGTCGGGCAGAGGCCACGGGGGTTGACTCGCCAGGTCTTTTAGGTCCGCGAACCACTCTCTCTCCGGCTACCAAAGTAATTTTTAGGTTTCGGGCTGTCCTTACTCTGTTGAGTACCTGCCTTATCAACGTGAAGGGGGGAAAAGCGTACACGTCTAGATAGTCCCACTTGTGCTGAAAGGCGTCTTCTAAGGCTGCCTTCGGGTCTGGTACAGGAGAACAATATACGGGGAGTTGGGCGTTGAGTTTGGTTGCAAAGAGGTCCATCACCGGGGAACCCCAACGTTGGATGATGAGCTTGGCTACTTCCGGGAGGAGGGACCATTCTGTCCCTACTATTTGGCCCACTCTGCTGAGACCGTCAGCCAGCACGTTTTTCTTCCCGGGAATGAACCTTGCTAACAACACCACTTGGTTCTCTTCCGCCCAATCTAGAATTTTTATGGTGAGATCGCACAACTCCTTCGACTTCAAACCTCCTTGCTTCTTTATGTATGCTACTACCGTGGCGTTGTCGCACATCAACGCCACGGTGTTTCCCTTTACAAGATCTGCGAAGTGTAGGCAAGCCTTCTGGACTGCTTTCAACTCCAGGACATTGATGTGGAGTTCCTTTTCTCCGTCCAACCAAGTCCCTCGCGCTGTTTCGTCGAGGAGATGGGCTCCCCATCCTTGGTTGGAGGCGTCTGTGAACAGTAGCAACTCGGGGGGGTCGCTCGCGAAGGGCATCCCCTTGAGCGAGTTCGACCGGCAATGCCACCATTCCAGGGAGGGCCTCGTGTTTGGTAGAACTGGGATTAGGACTTGTTGCGAGTCCAGCTGGCACCAGAGGTTCTTCAGGTTCCATTGCACGGCTCTGAGCCTTACCCTCCCCTGGGGAACTAGTTTCTCCAACGACACCAGGTGCCCTATCAGTCTTTGCCAGTCTTTTGCTCTCCTGGGGCGCCCCGATAGGAACGGCCGAATGATTTCCATGAGGTTGTTTATTCTGTCTCCCGAAGGGAAGGCTTTTCCCAGAATGGTAACTAACGTCATTCCCAAGTAGGTCATTCTGGTGGAAGGGGATAGGTTTGATTTTTCCTGGTTTGATCACGATGCCCAGATCCTTGCAAAACTGGAGGAGTTTCATCCCTTGTTCCTCCAAGAGGTCCTTCGAGGAGGAAAGAAGCAACCAGTCGTCCAGGTATCGGATGAGGTGAATGCCCCATTCGTGAGCCCACGCTGAGACAGTCGTGAAGACCCTCGTGAACACCTGGGGCGCTGTTGCCATCCGAAGCAAAAGGTCTTGAATTGCAGGATCTGGGACCCCCATTTCACCCGGAGAAACTTTAGACCGGAATTTGGAAGTACAGTAGTCGTCCTTGAGGTCTATGGGCATCATGTAATCTTTCTCCCTCAAGGACAGTAGGACAGACTTCGGAGTGTCCATTTTGACGTCTGTCTTTTTGATGAACTTGTTGAGAGCCGACAGATCTATAACCGGCCTCCACCCCCGTCGCTTTTTCTACCAGGAACAGGCGACTGTAGAAACCCGGGCCTGGGAGAAGAATTTCTTCCATGACGCCCTTCTCCAACATGGAGGACACTTCCTCTTGAAGGGCGGTTTTCTTCAACGGGTCTTTGGGAGCCAGCCCTTCCGCCCGGCTGGCCGGGATTAGAGGGGGTGGTTCTGCTAAGAACGGCCGTCTGTAGCCCTCCTTCAGTACGGACACTGTTCAAGGCTCCTCTCCGTGAGCCTTCCATGCTACCCAATGTAGTCTGAGGCATCCCCCAACCCGAGGCTTGGGCGGGGATAGGGGGCCTCTCACTCTATCTCCTTCTGGAAGGGCGGCCTGAACGGCCTCTCCTAGAAGCAGAATAACCTGTTCTAAAGGAGTTTGAGGATGCTGGAGCCCCCCTATGGGGGGGGGCTGAGGCGCTGAGGACCAGGAGGAAGAGGGAGCCTCTCTCCTCATCGTGCTGGGAGAGGCCTGGGCCGTCGCGGCACTGTCTGAGACGGACCTCTTGTAGGGCGGTCTCCTAGAAGGCGTAGGTCTGGGGGTGTTCAAATCTTTCCGCTTCGAGACCTTTTCCATAATGGTCTCTAATTCTTTTTATGGGAAACAAGGAGTCACCCCATAAGGGCAGGCTCCTCATGGCCCGCGCTTCCCTGTCTTGGACCTTCCGGGACACCTTAGCCAGGATGGTGTCTCCCTTGCGGAGTACCCAATTCGCTGACAAGGCGAGCGACTGGTACGTCAAGAACTTTAAGGTTTTGCCCCCGGAGGTAATAAGTTCCCTCAGGAGGTTCTGCTGGTCAGGGTCCGCGGGGTCGAACTGGGCCCGAAGAGGCTCTATCCTCTGAGACGCTCTGACTCAGGATGTCAAGGGAAGGTTCCAATTTACAGGGGCCTGGACGACGCCCCTCTGGCACATATACCTTGCCCTGGGTCTTGAGGCCCTGGAGCAATTTTGAGGAACTCTGAGTTTTGGGGGCCTCGGCATTACTAGCCACCACTTTGTCCACATATTCTTGCCCTAGAACCAGATCTCGGGCTAGAGGAAGCACTAGAGAGGTCTTAGGTTGGGTAGGCGTCTGCATTATTCGTAAAAGGCTGGACCTCCAGTAGTCTTCGTCAGTAACTGCAGGTTCCTCAATCTTATGGTGCCTCCTGATAAGTCTAATAACCCTTCTATAGGCCGAGTCCTCCGTTGGGGAACCCTCCCTACCGCATAGCTGGCTCTATCACAAATGGAGCCGCCGGAAGCGGAGGGAGCCATCATGGGTGTGTCAGTGGCCACCTCCAATGCTTGGATCACGGGTCTACCCCCTCCCGGGAAAACCGTGGGATGTGAGTACCCTGGCCTACCAGCGGTTGACCACGAATCCTGCATGGAGCAGTCGTGGTACCGGGTATGGAAGCCATGCTGCCGGGTCGATCCAGCGGCTACCTCCGCTGGAAGGATGGAGCTCCTGCGGATGTCCATGGAGCCACGGGCTTCCCCGTGCTGGCTGGTTGGTTCTTCCGTTCAGGGCTGGCCATCGAAGGACCGGAGGCCGGGACAAGGCTGCCAGTCCGAAGAGGCGACTCTCTTCGCTGGGCGGAAGAAGTCGGAACCTTCGCGGGCTTATGCCTGTCGGAACAGGGGCCTCTGTCCTGGGTCCACAGCGCACGTGCCGAGCTAGGTGGCCTTGGAGGTCAGGACTCGACTGCCAGACCGAAGGGGCGACTCTCTCCGCTGGGCGGATGGAGCCGGACCCTTCACGGACTTACGCCTGTCGACTGGCATCACCGTCGGAACGGGGGCCTCCGTCCTGGGTCCACTGCGCCCGTGCCGAGCTAGGTGGCCTTTGGAGGGCTTATGCTGGTCTGCCAGAGCCTGCTGTAGGGTTGTCGGGGTTCAAGTCGAAGGGCGGGCACCCCCGTCGGGACGAACGAACCTTCTCTAACATCCGCAGAACCTACGGCCTTATCCCGAGGAGCCGGGTCACCGGGCACTCCCCACCGGGAGCTTCGGTTCTTGAATACCAGGCACTCCCTTGCGGTGGTACCGGTCTTCCCCGGCGGGAGCCTCCGCACCAGGTTCAGGGGTCAGAACTGGCATCGCCGTGCCGGCGAGGACTACCGTTCGTGTATTCTCTCTGGGGGACGAGGACGCGGATCCCCGTGGGCTGACCCGACGGAGGGAACCGTTCCTTTAAGTCCGAGGGCAGAACCAGCTGTGCTGATTCGGCCAGGCTGCCCGTAAGGAAGCACGGTTCCCCCGCTGGCGGGGTGAACCGGAAGCTTCGCGGCCTTACGCCTGCCTGAAGAGGCCTTCTCGCATTTCTCCCTGCGAGGGTCATATCTGCGTCTGGAGGACGGCCTTCGTGGCGAGAAATCCCTGGACTGCCGGTCCGGGGAACGCTGCAATTCAGACTTGGGAGGCTCCTTCTCGGCGACGTCCTCGGCTGCAGAAGTGACTGAAAAACACGCCAAAGAGGCTGGAGAAGAATTAGGGACATTTTTCCCCCACATGGGGTCATCAGAGGAGACGTGGCCTGCTTGCACCAGGACTCCGTCTCCCAACATACTCCCGCCCCTCCCTCAAGCCCCTCACTCGTCTGGAACGACGCCACAACCCCACTATCCTGAAGATCAGACTCTTGGGGAAGGGCCGCGGCCCTCTTCCCCACAACGGACTTACCTCGTCCCCTACTCTGGGTAGGGGAGGGTGGTAGGGAAGCTCTGCCAGACGAGACGCCCGGCGAAGCAAGGGGGAAAGGGGGCGCTAGTCTTCTTAGGCGACCTCTTCGTCGCCTACTTCTTCTTGGTGCTATACCGCACCCACTCAAACTCCTGGGGAAGAGCAATGGGCACTTCCCCACAACTGACTTACCTCGTCCCCTACTCTGGGTAGGGGAAAATGGCTGTATAAAGAAGCTCCATTCAACGAGGCATCGGGAGAAGTTACGAGATGGTGAAAGAGCAGGCAATTCTTGCATTCTCGATGATTGTCACGTAGCAGAAGCTTGACGAGAAGTCAAATGCGTAGGCGATTCACGGGGTAACCCAACGCTTAGGTAGTACATGAGTTTTCGATCGTTGACGATGATCAAACAATCAACGAACTGATTGAAGCATCGGCGATTCACATGTAACCAAATGCTTAGGTGGTATACGAAATGTCAATCGTTGACAATGGTCAGGCGATTCACAAGCTGATGGAAGCGATGGCGATTCACGCTCTGCCGGATGATGGTGAGATTGTCGAGCAGGTGAGCATTGTGAAGGCTTAGCGATTGCGTTTCGAAGGAGAGAGACACGTTAAACTGAATCGCTCTGAGCAACAGCCGAACGCTGGCTTGTTGAGCGATGAGACTTCAAGCGCCGACAAGCTATAAATCACTGGACGAGGTGGGCCAACGATTCACGCTGAGGAGATTCACGCACTGTTGGGCATTTTACGCTCTGGCGGCGATCGACGTGTTTTGGTAACAAGACACGTGAGAACGCTGTCGGGTAGGAGATCGAAGTTCCTAACGCTAACGAGTACGAGCAGGAACAGCAGGCGATTGTCGAGCTGCAAGCGGTTCACACATAGCTTGCGATTCCCAAGAGGGAGATGGAAGAGCAGGGGTATGTCGAAATGCAAGCAATTCTCATGTAGCTGGCAAAATAAGAGGGGTAGAACGAGCAGGCGATTGTAGAACTGCAAGCGAATCTAGCATAGCAGGCGATTTACAAGAGGTTGAACGAGTCATCAGCTGTACGTGTTAGGAGATCTACGAGCTGATGGGACGGTGGGCAATTCTCATGTTGAAGGTCGATGGTGAACCTGACAAACAAAAGATAACATTGCACAGATGCTTGACGAGACGGAGAACATTGCCGATGAACTGCAGCTGGGAGCTCAGGCAGAGAACTGTGACCCTCGTGAGGCGACACATACTCAGGAGGAGATCGAGAACGATCCCTTGTAGGCAACGAACGAACCAAAGTTCACTGAGGAAAGGCCAATGACGGAAGCGAAGGTTGCGAACCAAAAGAAGTAGGGTGGGCACGTTCCTCCGAATAGGAAGACTGCGGAGACGAGGATGTGAAGAGGCGTCTCTTCGCCGGCAGAGCAGAAGCACCCTGCAGGCGAAGAGGACGACGAACTTGGCGTTTACTTCTGCCACCAACCCGATGTCCTACAGCAACCGATGGATCAGCAAGCTGACCATCAGCAGGTCTCCGAAGAGGAGTCTCTATAAGAGCCCCTTAACTAGAAAGGGGAGACCTCGCAGGAGAGATACGAGATGATGAGGGGAAGTTTTCCCTCAGAAGGAAGAAACAAGAGCCCCACATCTGGGGAGGAAAACTCTCCCTCAGAAGGGAAAGAAATCCAACCCCTGGAGGCGGACCTCCAGGCAGCATTCTTTGCTTCCCATTGACAAGCCTTGTTCAAATTGAGGGTTTGCATCGAGCGTTACCTGAGAAAACTTGACCGGAGCTAGTTCCTCGAGGTTAGCGTGATCAGGAGCTGCTATAGGCGCAAGAGAACAGGAAAGTGATGGCACAATGACCGCAGATTCCCCGGGACGAGAGGCACTCCTTTTCTACATCCGCTGTCAAGCCAAACAAAGAACGGCATCGCTGAGGAAAAAATAAAACAAATTATGTAATAAAAAACTCCCTTAGGAGGAGTAACTAGTTCGCGAACAAGAAAGGTGTCCACCAATAAAACAGTCACAAATTAAAGACTGCGCATTCCCTTCCCCGGCCGATATTGACGGGAGAAGGAGAGTGGTAAAGTAAAAACTGTAATAAAAAAAGAATTCCGATTAATTCAGCTGAGAAACGAAGCTGAAAGTTGAATTACAACAGTTATACTTTTACTTAGTTAATGAAAAAAACCATTCGGAAGCGCAAACTAACCTGCTAACGGGAAAGGTGTTACCCCTGCTGAGTAAACTGCTGGCCACCCACAAGTGAGCGGCCACACGAGGGGAAGGTGGCGATAACAGCTGAACAGAGGAGTATCCGAATGATGACGATTCCCCTGCGGCGGAGGCCGGGTTGCATGGAAGGCCATCTGCCAATGGGAAGACCGATGACCAAGGAAGAAAGGTCGGAAGGGAAGGTTCTCCATCCCTGAGAACTTGCCGTACAGCGCTGTCACACACAAAGCACAACGCTGAAAAGAAAACCTACAACATATATATAAAAACATTAAGTAGGTTTTCATATATAAAATTCATAAGTTAAAAAGTTAAAAAGTCAAAGATTAATGGCTGTCCAAAAATGAAAGGAGGAAGAGCAGTCCACTCTCCATCCAAGACAAAAGCAAAAGTGAGCTCAATCACAGGTGTGTGAGTGGGAGGGGTAGCAAGCTACCACCCCTAACGGGATGGGTAGTTAACCCTCACTAAATTTAAATGGCTCGTCCTTTCAGCTTCGCCAAAAGTAATACCCCTATAAATAGCGTTGGTTTGTATTCCGGTTATGGAACAACACAAATTTCATGAACATTAGCAATGTGACTTACATATATGATTCACAGAAATAATTTATTTTTGTTTTCTTATTTGCAAAGATTTCTTTCCCATCTCCAAACTAATCATAGAACAGCCTACTTATATTAATAATTAAGGGTGATTGTATAGCACTTAAGGGAAGTAGTTGACTTAATGGTAACCAAGGATCCTGGTGGTAAATTTGCCATGAGAAAACCATACATTCACTTGTTATACAAATTAATACTGAACCTGGGCACGTTCAAAGAACATGATTGTGGGCATATGTATGACTGATAGGGTTGTGAGGTAACAATTTCAGTATTATTCTCCCTTAATATAAGTTCTTTTAGTGTTTAAGACATTACCATTCTTCATGAGGTCTGTTTCAAATTTCAATTTTAAAAGATATACTGCATTATTGGTTTATCTTTAAGCAAGCACAAACAATGGATGAAAATTTACATAATATTGCAATCAGTAAATTTAATTTACACTGCAAAGGAACTAAAAAAAATAGAACCAAAAAAGAACATATTAAATTTTGTAAAAAATCTATTTTAGAGAGAGAGAGAGAGAGAGAGAGAGAGAGAGAGAGAGAGAGAGAGAGAGAGAGAGAGAGAGAGAGAGAGAGAGAGAGAGAGAATCTTACCTAATAACTGATGGGGGTTTGTTGATTACTGCTGGTACAAATGGTGATGCTGCAACATTAGGTCCCATCTGAGGTTGACCTGATATCATAGCTGGAGGTGGGGGAGGAGGAGGGTGAGGTCCCCGGTGCATTCCTGGAGGGCCAGGGGGAACATGAGGTCGAGGTTGACCATGTGGAGGACCCTGGTTAGGTCCCGGACCAAAACCAGGTGGCCCACCAAGGGGACCTTGACCTGGTGGTATGTGTGGTCCTGACATACCCTGGGGTGGTCCATGGGGTGGTCCATGAGGTGGTCCATGAGGGGGTCCATGGGGTGGTCCATGAGGCGGTCCATGGGGCGGTCCGTGAGGAGGTCCGTGTGGACCACCAAATCCTGGAGGTCCAGGAGGCCCAGGAGGTCCTGGTGGTCCCATGTGCCCTGGTGGTCTTGGTGGTCTCATAAATCCTGGAGGGCCCCCTCCACCACCCATCATATGATTCATTGGAGGTCCATCATTCATCATGTCTGTTTAGAGAAACATCAATAAAAATAAAGTCAATTATCTTCTCCATTTCCAACATCTCGATAAAATTACTTACTAGCAAATTAAATTCAATTCATATGTAAGGTTATTAATCAAAACTAAAGTTTCAATACCACTTAGAACTGCAAATGTAACTTGTTCATCTTAAATTACACAAAATATTACATGAAGCTGATAAATTTTTTCTTTAAATAAGCACAGCATGAAAACCTAAAGGAATCATGGACCTAGAGCATATTCATGCAAATAAAAAACTGGGATTAATGACATGAACAGAATGAAAAAAAGGTCATTCAAAATAATTGTTAAATATGAAAACATGAGATAAACAAAAAAATCAAAGAGGAAAATAAAAATGTTCTTTAATTTTAAGCTTTACCACACAAAATGGCTTGATACAATATCATACTGTACATGAAACTGGAGTAAAGTTGCCCAAATATTTTATATTTATACCAATAATACACTGAATGTTCATAAGAGATAAAGGATCTAGTAGACAACTGAGCAATCTACTAAATTTTCACAAGAATCAGAAACACTGACACAATGAATTACATTTTAAGCATTTATATGTACAGCAAATAGGTAAACTGACTAGACCACTGTGTTGAAACATGCTCTCAAAAACCTGTCTCAAATAGTATCTTCTTATATTGTAAATGAAAACCACATGTATAGACTAATAACATTAAAAAAATCAACGTTGGACTTTCTCATGAAACAAGGTGCAGGAACTATACCCAGTTTTTTGTAATGAGGCAGATTTGCAAGGGGTGCCATTTTAGCTTGAAAAAATTTCCTATCAACTGATTGATTGGGAGTATTTTGTCCGATTAGCATCATCGTTTTCAAGTAATTACCAAGTAATTTGAATCAAAACTTAATTACTAACCAAAGTTTCTCCCTCAGTTATAAAATTTGTCAATAAATAATGTTAACAAATAAAGAAATTATAAAGTATTAGGATAGTAGGTCTAAATTTAATAACACCACCTGCCAAAGTTAATGACAGGAGCTTGTTTTCAGATGCACGCTGCATAAATTTGTAACTATTATTTCATATTTTGACAAAGTTGTGATAAATTCAGGACATGTGAATGTAATATCCTTCTTTTACTCATGTCAAGCAATATCTCTAAGAATTGATTCTAAAAAGCCCCATCCTAAACAAAATACTATTGATTTCTCATCAAGCAACACAATTGAATTTTATACCGTATATGGATATTTCCCAAGGGTGTATTTACTATTACATATGATTGTAATACGCATGTAAAGATACCTGTCTACTTGAATTGATAGGAATATCCTAACCTTCTTTATGCAACCAAATGAAAACCTAAAACAGTGGAATGGGTGACTTTGCATTTGTTGGACCAATTGGTCGATATCAAGCTGAATGACTGATGTGGCCACACGTAAAGTGCTTTCGAAGAGTCCATCAGTTATTGAAGACTGAAATTTATTCTTAACCAGTCTCATTTTGAAAAGAGCTGTTCACATATATACGTGCTACTGACCACTGCCATCACCTTCCTTGCATGACCAGATAGTTTGGATATTCTGCTTTTTGGTAAATGTTGTTTATAGAACTGATATACAGGTCTACCACCATACTCATGTCTTTATCCATTAATACATTGCAGTTCAATTTATGAAGGCAGCCAGTTCATTGACACTTGCTACTAAGACTAAAGCTATTAAAAATATGACTTTTACAAAAGTTCTTGAAGGGTGATGAAGGAATTATTTAACTTAGCTAAAAACTTAAGCACCCTATCCAGAAACTAAGATACACTGGGAATTGGTGTAGATGGTTTATGCAAAGCATAACTCTAGGTAATCTCATGAGACATGTCCTAATCTAGATCCATGTCAAATGAACGCGTCAAAGTTCTCTTACACCTGATTTAGCTGACAAAGATTGTTTATGGCTAGAGCTTCCTAACCTCAAAGAGATGGACCAGGAAGGACGCCAAGAAGTCTGGGGTTACCTAGCGAAGGGATTTATTCCTTAGAAAAGCTATCCAAGCTTTTCATATTGTCTTGTGGATGGAAACCTCTTGCAGCTCATAAGATAAGTCAAGTTATGGCCTGAGAAATCCTCCTCTAAAAATAAGGGAGAAAATATCCAAGCATGAAGGTTCTGGGTCAGAAAGGAGGAAGCGAAGATAATGTAACTTCCTAATTACTGATACATGTGCACACTGAAGCTGGTGTAGTCTTGGTCTCAGACACTACAGCAGTGGATACCATGAGCTGTTTGGACAAAGAGGAAATTCCTGAAGGATACTCAAAACGCTTTGAAATCAAACTTGGAGGAAACATAGATTTATGGCCATCTATTCCATCCATATCCAGAGTAACGTATCTCTTGCCACAGCTTGAGAGTCAACATTCGGAACTACGTGCTGTGGAAGTTTGTCATTCTCTTTTGTTGCAAACATGACAAATTCGAAGATAATTTGTATTTTTCCTAACCATACAAACCTTAGCTATTTACAAAGGGGGTTATTACTTTTAGCGTAGCTGAAATGGCGAGCCATTAGAATTTAACGAGGGTGTATTACCCCCGCGCTAGTTAGCGGGGGGTAGGGGAGTGGTAGCTAGCTACCCCTCCTCCCCCTCACACACAGGTGAATACTCACTTTCACTTAGAGGTAGGACTTGTCTTGGGGGACAGGGCTGGCGGGCAAATATGTGTAAATAGCTAAGGTTTGTATGGTTAGGAAAAATACAAATTATCTTCGAATTTGTCATTTGTTCCGTAACCGAAATACAAACCACGCTATTTACAAAGGGTGACTTATCCCTTAGGAAGGGTGGAAAGTCCCCAGCCATACTGGCTTTGGCTTTACCCGGGGACTCAGAATCCGAGTGAGTCGCACTCGAGAAAAGGAGTCCCTGCACCTCACAAGTTCCTTGCTCCGCAAGGGACCATGTGGCCTACGCAAGCTTGTGTGTGAAGGAAGAAGTGTGACCCGTCTTAGGCAGTTGACCTGGAGTTCCAGAAGGAACTCTGGGTTAGGACGTTCCCAATACCACCTCGTCAGGGTATGGGGGACGCGACAGTATTGACTCAATACTCGGAACACAAGGAAGCATGGTTTACCTGCAGAGGTTCGAGGTCAGCTATGCAGAGACCAGGATGCTGCTTCCCCGTAGAGGGGATGATGAAGAAAGAAGTAAGGGCCAGACATACTTCTTTCGTTCATGCAGACTAAAACCTGATAACAATGCCCTCAACCTTCTGCTACCTGTCCAAAAAGGAGCCTGAGGTTAGACCAGCTGTTGTGTAGCCACCACAGAGCGATAGAAAACGTATCGAGACTCCTGTGGGTCACGCCCTGCAGGAAGCGGGCTGCGAAGGTCATCAGACGCTTCCAGACTCCAGCTTGTAGCACCTGCGTCACAGAGTAGTATTACTCGAAGGCGAGGGACGTTGCGATGTATCCAACATCGTGCTGTAGGGCGACGTGACGGGGGAGGGTCTGAAGACAGGTCGAGATGAATGTCCTTGAGTCCGGGCTGAAGAGGTATACTGGTGACTCTCCCCCCATGTCCTCCTTGTGTTCCCAAATCGGCTGCAACTGAGGCCAAACTGTAGCTGTTCCCAGCGCTAACCTCTCGATTCCTGTACTGGCAAGAAAGAGAAGGTCTTGGGACATCAGACACAGAATGGAGACTCAAAATCTTGAATGAATCGGACCGAAGGGTCGGGACCCTCAGATTCTGAGTCTAGCCAACAACTCAGGAGCGAGCCTGAATGTTGCCTTCCCCTCTTCCTTAGAAAGGGGGGAGTAGTAAGAGACCAAGAAGATTGCTTACACACTGGCCGTGGCCAGAGTGAGCAGAAGACCCAAGGCGGAATACAATCCGAGGCCTGTCGTAAAAGGGTCTTGAGAAGATCTCTTAAAGGACTAAAAGTCCAAGCCATGCTCCAAGTTGGAGGTCTTCCTCCGACTAGGGCAGGGACGATCGTAGCTTCGCATGAGCGAGGATAGATCCAGCGGGCAGGAAAAAGTTATTCCTTTAAGCCTGAAGGTCAGGGAAAGGCTGAGCGACAGGCTTCATTGCCAAGAGCGGAAAGGAGTTTCCTCCCGCCGAAAGGCAATAAGACCGTTATTGCTGGAGAAGAGGCCTCACGGGAAGAGGTATATCTCCCACGGCACCAACCACCTTAGACTCTTCACTTTGCCTGGGAGACCCCTGTGGATGACTATCGCAGATGACGCGACCTCCGTACCGCGACTGTAGCGGGTTGTCTCTTCTAGAGGAGGAAGCGTAGTGTCTCCAGGCATGAAGCCGAAGCGACGCCCCGGTTCGGGAGAGATGTCGCAGTGTGGTTGCTTGAGTAGTCTGCGCCGTGGGAGAAGCTCTCCCGGGAGTTCCGTCAGGGGAAGCAGAGGGTCCAGAAACCGTTCTGCGCATAGTCCCAGTGGAGCTCTCCCATTGAAAGGTTGACAGACAACCTGGTTTTGTTGAGACCCATTGTCCGCAGACAAAAAGGAGGGAACACGCAGGCGTCGAAGTTGTCCCACCATCACCGGAATGCATCTTGCCAGAGTCTCGGGGTCTGAGACTGGGGGGAAAACTAGCAGAAGCTTGAGGTTCCAAGCTGTCGCGATCAGGTCCCCCAGACCAGCACTTGCTGGTTACCCAAGGTCAAAGACCCCTAGGTACACTCTCTCTATGAGGCTCTGCTCGGATAGTCTGAGAGAAACATTCCCCTGCCTGGAATGAGAGAGCCGATGGTGGAATTGAGAGAATCTCAATCATCCCGGTATCTCTACTGCAAGATGTGAAGGTGTGAAAATGCGTCCCCTGCTGGTTAGCATGAAGTCGACACGCAACGGGGCGACTTGGCAGGAGCGGTAGGATCTGAAGAGGGGCCAGACTAAGGCCCTTAAGCCTGCCTGAATGATGGAGAGGTATCCTTCAGGTCTTGACCATAGGCCTGGACCGGAACATGCCCCCCCCTTTCCTTTGACGAGTCCGAGAACCGCATCAAGAATGTGGGGAAAGGACGAGAATATCCACTACCATCAAGAGGCTCCATAGGTCAACACCCATTGCAGGTTTAATAGTTCCGCTGGTCCCATAGGGCCAGGGAGTCCGGTTAAACATTGCCTGAAGCCACCGGAACTTGGATCGCCCCACATGGAACTTATCCTGAGGCGACCGTTCGGACTATAAACGGGTCAATGAGGAAATAAGAACTAGGAAACGTTCCAAGGTAGGGCTGAAAACTCTGCTTGACTGAGAACAGGTACTGCGACTCTCCTCAGTCTTGCCACAGTCAACCGAAAGGAAGGCTCGGAGGATGTGGTAACAGAATCTGGCGTCCCCAGGTGGTCACCCATCCAAGTACCGACGTTGCTTAACCTCGCTGGAAGGACGAGAAGCGGGGTTTCCAACGTGGTAAGGCGGTTGACTCAATATCATGGCCAGATACTCCAGATGTTGAGGCAGAGGAAGAGAAGGCTCCAAGCAAAATACCATGAGCCCACACTCATGGTCAGCATTCGGAAGCTTTTCCCGGCGCTGAAGAAGGTCGAAACCCGAGCCTACCGGAGTTGACCAGCCCTCCAAACAGCAGAGGAGGCGGAAGTCTGCACCTGAGCGGCCAAGAGGAAGGTAGGGAGGGTTCTCTGGGGAAACAAACCTGCTATGCCACGGCGGGATAGCCACACTGCATCATAAGCAGGAATACTTGCAGTTTAGGCTGAATTCGACGAGCACCCTGGAAGATGGATGGAATGGAAACTGAAAGTACCCGTCCTTCCGATCCAGGGTTAAAGGAGTCCTGTCGCCTCGTTACCAGTCTGATCGATTCTGCTGGTCTACGCTGGCCGAACTTTGTTCGACAAACTTGATCAGGGCTGAGAGGTCGACTATGGACATCCCCTCTCAGATCCTTCCTTACAAGAAAGGATCGACTGAGGGGGCCGAGGGTGAAGCCGTCGATGATCCTAAGGAAGACCTTCGCCTAAGGTATGGATCATTCTGCCCAACCGGGCAACTCTGCTGATGCTATGGCATAGAGGTTCAGAGACACTGAATTCGCTGACAGAGACGGCAGGCGCGATATCCTTGGCTACTCACAGAGATTGTGCGGGAATGGGCATCGGGAAGCTGTCATTCGGATGAGTAACCTTAAGCATCCTCCCAGCGAAAAAACCTGCAATCCTAGAGTTCGTGAACTCCTTTTAGGACTATGCCCCCCGGGGGAGTCTCCCGTGCCATCTGTTCCTGACAGGAGGAAACTGCAATTGGACACCTTGTCCCAGTTGTCGTAGCCGATAACTTAGGCCGACGTGGTTGAAAGAAAAGGGAGCTGGAGCCCTGCAGAGTCTGGAAGAAAGCGCCTTGGAGGAGTGAAACCGGAAGTCGATTTACTCCGCACAGCAGATGTCTAAGTCTCTGTCCTTGGGCAAAGACAAAACTCTTCTCAAGGATGGAAGGGTGTCTGAGGTCGTTGACCTCCACAGATGAGACACCCGAAGGAAGCCTTCAGTCAGCGCGTCCAGATGGTACAACATTGAGCTTGTCCGCAAGTAGATACTTAACGACGAAAGGCCAAGGTGCCTGAGCTCGAGAGGAGGAAAGTACCCTTGATCTTCCTGTAGCTTCCTTGAACCAAACCTCGGGCCGTAACCGAGGAGGGAAAGAACCTGGTAAGCTCCCAGAGGAAGAGGTAAGCAGTCACCCCTTGTCCGATGGAGAAATTTTCAACGGAAAGCCCCCCCGCCAAAAATCCTTCCAGGGCGGGAGAAGGAGAGAGTACTCGTGCAGGAGAGGGGACCCTCGAGACCGACCTCTTGGGAACCAACTTCGCCCTGGGGGAAGTCACCACGAAGTCCACTCCTCTCTTTCTCTTCAGCGTAGGAGAGAGAGCCGCTGGTTTGTTACCCTGGCCGGCGAGTGCTGGTTTCATAACCCTCATTAACGCCCGTGCCAGCGGATCAAACCATGTCTGCTGCTCCAAGGACACAGAGTCCGAAATCCTCGCTAAGGTGAAAGGGATCGGGCGATCCTTTGGAGTGGACACGACGGTTCCTGCCTGAAAAGAAGGTGGGGAAGAATGCTGTACTGACCTGTCTTCGTCCTGCACTACCAACCTGTGCTTGGATGGAGGTGATCCCGAGTGCCGCCTAGGAGCACGCGTCCCTGCTGCTACCACCGGCTGTGTGATTCGCCGCGAACTATGGTCGCGCGAGGGCGAACGGTCGCACAAAGGCGAATGGTCGCGCGGGCGCGCAGGCGAGCGGTCGCGCGGGGCGCGCAGGCGAGCGATCGCGCGGGCGCGCAGGCGAGCGATCGCGCGGGCGCGCAGGCGAGCAATCGCGCGGGCGAGCGATCGCGCGGGCGCGCAGGCGAATGGGCGTGAGGGTGGGCAGGTAAATGAACACGTGTTCGAGGCGACGAACGCAAGCGATGGCGTGACGGCGAGGGATCGTGCTGCCGCGTAGGTGAAGAAGATCGCTGGCGGTAAGCGATGGCGAGCAGCATGTGTAGGTGAATGATCGCGTGATAGGGTGCGATGGTGATCAGCATCCGCAAGAGGGCGATCGTTCAGGGTTGTGCGATGAGGAGCAGCATGCGTAAGCGGGCAATCGTTCAGGGTTGTGCGATGGCGAGCAGCATGCGCAGGTGAATGATCGCGTGAAAGGGTGCGATGGTGATCAGCATCCGCAGGAGGGCGATCGTTCAGGGTTGTGCGATGAGGAGCAGCATGCGTAAGCGGGCAATCGTTCAGGGTTGTGCGATGGCGAGCAGCATGCGCAGGTGAAAGATCGCGTGAAAGGGTGCGATGGTGATCAGCATCCGCAGGAGGGCGATCGTTCAGGGTTGTGCGATGAGGAGCAGCATGCGTAAGCGGGCAATCGTTCAGGGTTGTGCGATGGCGAGCAGCATGCGCAGGTGAATGATCGCGTGAAAGGGTGCGATGGTGATCAGCATCCGCATGAGGGCGATCGTTCAGGGTTGTGATGGCGATCAGCATCCGCAGTTGAGGGTCGCGCGATGGCGATCAGCATCCGCAGTTGAGGGTCGCGCGATGGCGATCAGCATCTGCAGTTGAGGGTCGCGCGATGGCGATCAGCATCCGCAGTTGAGGGTCGCGCGATGGCGATCAGCATCCGCAGTTGAGGGTCGCGCGATGGCGATCAGCATCCACAGTTGAGGGTCGCGCGATGGCGATCAGCATCCGCAGTTGAGGGTCGCGCGATGGCGATCAGCATCCGCAGGTGAGCTAGTAGCTGGCGAACCATGTTCCTTCAGAAGTGTTGGAGAACGTTGGCGTGCCAGCTGTAACACACGTGGG
>NC_090732.1:103750053-103807553 GCF_036898095.1 Palaemon carinicauda
GATCCAGAACTGGTGAAAAATGCTCCAGTAGATGTTGCTCAGTATTGTTGCAAACAGGTCGATTGTTGTTGGAACCCACAAGCTCAAAACTTTCCTCGCTACTTCATGATGAAAGTCTTACTCTGCCCCTACAATGTCCTTGGCAACTGAGTTTGTAGGTGATTACATTCAGTTTACCAGGAATGAATCTTGCTGACAGCTCCGTTCTATTGATCAATGTTCTTATGTGAGCTTGCACTACCAACTGGCTAGGGTGCAGAGAAGCAGTAAAACTAGGGTAGTCTTGTTGCTCACCAACGCTACCGAGTGGCGTATGAGGTACTATTGAAATAATTGCAATCCTAATAGAGCTGCCTTTATTTCCAGTACGTTGATGCGTCAGTTCTTTTCTGCCTGGGACAAGTGTGGCATCTGATAACGGCAGTAGTTCTGGGAAGTTTTCTGATTGGGCACCTTTCCAAAGATTATTTTCCTCTAGCCACCAGTGGAGGTCCAATCTTACCTCCTGATCAACTGGAACTGAATGGTACGGAGACTCGGTGCTCTGATTCCAGTGTCTCTTGAGGAACCACTGGAAAAAGTATAGTATGTGTAGTCGACCAAGAAAGACCAGCTTTTCAACGGACAACAATTGACCAAACAGTTGTTGCCATCATTGGGCTGAAAACAGCTGGTGATGGAAAAATGGATGAGCTATCACCCTGAGTCTGGCGACCCAGTCATCTGAAGGAAAGCCCTTCCTACCACCATATTTATATGCATTCCTAGATATATATATAATTGTCTTCTCGTGTGTAAGGCTGGAATTCGCCCGATATACCTCAATTTTCAGATCATGGCAAAAGGCAAGAAGCCTGTCCCAATGTTGAGGCTCGAACCAATTGTCCAGGTATCTCAGTACAGGAACCTGATCCCATTGGTATATGCCCACGCCGAGACGAGCGCAAAGACTCTTGTCAATACCTGGGATGCAGTCGCTAGTTCAAAGCTCAACACTTTGAATTCGTAGACCTTGCTCAAGACGGGAAATTGGAGTAACTTTCTCAATGACTAATGGAAAGAGATTTCAAAGTATGAGTCTTTCAGTTCTATGGAGATAATGAATGGCTTATCTTACTGTGCTCACCATCTCCAACTTGAGTGAGGTTTGTCGAACAAAACCATTCAGAATGGAAAAGTTGATCACTGGTCTCAGCTCCACAAAGACTTTTTTCCACCAGTGTGCTTCTTTATCAGCTTTCCTCAGTCTGTTTGAGAAGGGAGTAGGAGAGAGCGTATTGCTGGTGCATTTGTGCAGCGAGTGCTTCAAATGAGCACGCTTGTCATCATCAATAGATAGTGATCATCAAACGAGCGAGTGTAATCACGATCATGCGTTCGGGAGACATGAAGAAATATCTCCCCTTGGAGAAAGCAAGGTATCATGTGAAATTCTGTCACTTTGCACGAGTGTTAAGCTTGTTAATGTAGGAGCGCGCTGTTATTGTGCGTACCACATGCTCGCTAATGTTAAGCGTACTTGTGCAAGAGTGAGTTGTTGTGCGAGCATATCATTAGCGCATTTAGCACAGACACTGTCCGTCGAGGCAGAGTTTTCTGATCTAGCCAGAGGAGGTTGGGATGTTTCATGTTCCTTGGTTAATGATGATTTAGAGCCCTAACATGTTGCCCGTATGAAGGCATATTGCTTGTGAGTGCGTGTATTAGCAGGGCAGGATGCGCGCCACTCTGAAGTTTTGCGAGAACAAGTGGGCTCATCAAACAGAGGAACTACAGTCTCTCTTCCGGGAAGGAAAACTTGTTCTTTACAACATCTTCTTCGTTGAACTCGTGAGGTAGTCTGTCTCAATGGGTGGAATATTAGCTGGTAACTTGAGTTCAGGCTCCACAAAGGGTGGAATATTAGCCAGCAGCTTGAGTTCAGGCTCAAAGTCAATATTATAAAACAATGAAGTCTTATTCGTTTTTGAGGGATTAAGCAAGAAATAATCCCTGGGAAGTCCAAAGGCATAGCACAGCATTGCCAACAGGAGCAAGATCTGAAATTTTAGATGACTCCTCTGGACGGAAAGGCTCAAATGTTTCGCTAGGGGAAACAGGTGAATCTCCCAGTCTAAAGACTTTTTCAAGTGTTAATTTCTTACCACTCATCCCTGTCTTACCTTTCAAAGAGAACAAAGGGGATGGGTAAGAGGGCAGAATACGAGGGGTTGAAGAAGTATACAGTACTGTAGTTGATTTCTTCGACCTCAAGGATGAGCACGAGGAAGAGGAGTCACACTCAGCCTTCTTCCATTTTCTGTCATACACCTGCCACTGGAAAGGTGACCATTCCATACACTTCTAACAGGGTGAATCAAAGTGATAAATATGATCCCTGCACAAAGGGAGCAAAATACTGTATGAGGATCTACCTCCCTGCTAATCAAAGTATCACATTTTCCCAACATTCTAAGGCAGGTCTACATATCCATCTTTAGCATGAACAAGCATACACACATACACTCTCAAAAGAGAAAGAAATTATATTAGAAAGCCAAGTTTAATTAAAAGCCAATAGCACGACAATGTTAGTCAGCGGAAGGAATCAAAGTGACTGCTGAGTTTAACTGTTAAGATCCAGCTGCACTTGAATCAATCTCCAATTACAGGACCAAGATTTGTAATTTGTGTAGGAACAATTACAAGTTTATAAAAAAACAATTGAATATACAGAAATTTATATACAAATAACTTACTATTATTCATATGATGACGATTAAGTTGGGGAGGAACAAAGCCAGGAGGTGGTGGTGGGGGTCGTAAAGGAGGTTGATGTCCCATGGAACCATCATTGGCACCTGGTAGTCGAGGGCCGATGTACCCTGGAGGAGGTGGAGGAGGAGGAGGTAAGACACTTAACCCATTACTATTTGGACCTCTAGGGGCATGGGGCATTGGATGCCTTGGAGGTTGATGATGGCCAGGCGGAGGTGGTGGCTGCTGGGGATCTGTATGTTTTTGTTGAAGACGTTGTTGCACCTATAAAAATATGATATTCATGATATAATCATTATGTTCATGAAACCACTAAAATCACAGTACCACTGAATAATTGAATCCAAATTCCATAACAGCCTATGTAAAACATGTCCATTACAACTAGAATAATAGATTTTCCATGAAAATAATATACATATACAGTAAATATATATATATATATATATATATATATATATATATATATATATATATATATATATATATATATATATATATATATATATATATATATATATACACACACACACACACACACACACACATATATATATATATATATATATATATATATATATATATATATATATATATATATATATATATATATATATATATATATATATATATATATATATATATATATATATATATATATATATATATATATATATATATATATATATATATATATATATATATATATATATATATATATATATATATATATATATATATATATATATATATATATATATATATATATATATACAAAAATCACGCCAACCGTATATGGCACCATAAATCTTTTGTTGTAAAGAAGGGAAACTAAATGACCTAAGAAAGAAAGTTAAGAAAAGGCTTTTAATATTTGTGTTTCCACAGTCACAAAGGAGTAAAATAGCTCAGAAAAAAATTCATCATTATATCAAGAAGTAAAAGAGCTTACAATAAAGGTTCAAAAGTATAAAGGCTACTCATGAACGGCAGAGGTAAGAGACAGTGACAATGCCCTAACTAGCAAGATAACTCCCTAGAGACTGATAATGTATACATATGATCAGCCACCAAACACCACCACCCAAGCTAGGACCAGGGAAGGTTAAGCAATGACTGCAAAAAACTTAGCAGGAAGACCTATAGGCTAACCCAAACCCCCATCCTTAGGTCACAAGAATGGCAAGGTTGCAGACACTACAAAAAACTATCAAGCTAGAGCGGGACTCGAACCACAGTCCAGCAGATTGCAAGACTGGGAAGTTTCCAATAGGCCACTGTAAAGGATTAATTTTTGTTTTATTTTTTGTTCTTAATTTTTTACCAAATCAGAGAGAGAGAGAGAGAGAGAGAGAGAGAGAGAGAGAGAGAGAGAGAGAGAGAGAGAGAGAGAGAGAGATGTTATTCGTTTAAGAATTTTGAATGTCTCTATTAACTGTCCCCTTAGTCGTCGAGTTTATATATCAAATAAGATCAACCATTCCATCCTTCGTCTATATCCAAATTGCCTTATTGTTGGAACTAGTTTGGTGGCCCTGGCTTGTACTGCTTCCAGTCTATCCATATCCTTCTGATTGCTTGGAGCCTAGAATTGGAATACTTATTCTAGATGGGGTGATATGTACAATTGTAGTACAGTGTCTTTGTTTCTGTATTTCAATTGTCTCTTATGTAACCTATTAGTTTTTGTGCTTTCTTTTCAGCTTTTATGCTCTGTTTGGTGAACTTCAAATCCTTGCTGATAATAATACAGTAATGCCTCACAGCACAAAATTAATTTGTTCTGGTGTGGCTTTCGATTTGAGAAAATTCTGTGTTATGAGTCACATTTTTAATGATAATCGCCTAATTCGTTCCAACTCCCACAAAAAACCACATTAAATTTTATAATAAAGCTAAAAGACTACTTGGTTGGTAGAAATTACTGTGTACAAATTGGAAACTCTTATTCATCATATGAACCCTTAAACAGAGGGGTACCCCAGGGGAGTGTACTTGGCCCAATCTTATTCGGCATCTATACTATTGGTCTATCAAAAATGCTACAAAGGCATGGCGTGAAGTTTAAACTATTTGCAGATGACACACAATTTTACTTCTCCATAAATTATATACATGACACTACTGAAACTCTAAACCAAATCCTTGATAGTGTTAGAGAATGGATGACATTTAAACAACTAAAATTAAATGAGAACAAAACTGAATTCATGGTGGTGGGCAAGAGAAACTGCATGAGAAACTTAGGTGATATTCAAATGAACATAAATAATGACTCGGTGCCGACATCTAGTAAAGTTTGAGATCTAGATGTATTTCTTGACTGTAACCTGTCTCTAAATGCCCAAATAGATAATGTAATAAAAATGGAGTTTTTATGATAAAACAAAGTTTTATGAATACTTACCTGGCAGTTATATATACATAGCTAATAATCTCTATTTCGGCAGAATTTTTCTAAACGTGGCAACCGCCTTGTGGTGGTTGGATGGTAACACCCGTTAAAGGGTGGTAGGAGGAATCATTCCCGTTTTCTGTTCTTCAGTTCATCTATGCCCGACCTGTCTCCTGAGGGGAGGTGGGTGGGCCTTCAAATGTATATATAACTGCCAGGTAAGTATTCATAAAACTTTGTTTTATCATAAAAACTCCATTTTTATGAATAGAACTTACCTGGCAGTTATATATACATAGCTGATTAACACACTTGGAGGAGGGTGATAGACAGTAAACATCGTTGGGAAACAACCAAAAAAGCTGTAAGATAAATAAACACCTTGATTCCTTACCTGCTAAGGTAGCTGACTTCAAAGGTTCCTGCCTCTTGAGTCGCTTTCCCTTAGGAGTGTCAGCCAGGATGTGACCTGCAGTGCTGAAAACACTCAATCGAGTCTGTCAACGGGGTGAGACCAACAATCTGACTAGACTTCAGGAATACCTATTGCCCAAAATAAAAACTGCAACCTTACCAAACCAACCACCTAACTTTTGCAAAGTAGATAAAAATTATCTAACTAGACTGAGGTGACTGTACACAAGTCGAAGTCCTCAGACAACCAATAAAAAAACACCAACCTACGCACAAGTATACAAAACTAAGGTTGAGGGGAGGTAGTAACTCCTTTGCCTAATACAGAAGCCGTAGCTACGTATGGGCCCAAGGTATAGCATTTCTCATAATCCACTCTCACCTCTCTGAGGTAATGAGAGGCGAACACAGAGTTGTTCCTCCAGAATGTCGCATCCATAATTTGACAGAGCGACATGTTCTTGCGGTAAGCAAGCGAGGTCGCAATGGCTCTCACTTCGTGAGCTTGCACTTTTAAAAGTCCGAAGTGTTCCTCCTCACACAAGAGATGCACTTCTCTTATAACTTCCCTCAGGAAAAAAGACAAAGCATTTTTGGAAAGGGGATTCTGAAGATCTTTCACAGAACACCACAGGGAGCTAGAAGAGCCTCTCACATTTTTCTTGCGAGACAAGTAGGTCTTGAGGGCTCGTACTGGACAGAGGAGCCTCTCTTGCTCTTGACCCACTCGGTTGGTCAAGTTAGGAACCTCAAAGGTCCTTGGCCAGGGCTTAGAAGGGTTCTCGTTCTTAGCGAGAAAGTCTAATCTTAAGGCACAAACTGCCCCATTCAGATTGAAGCCTACCTGTTTTTCAATTGCATGGACTTCACTGACTCTTTTAGCTGTTGCTAAGGCCAAAAGAAAGAGGGTTTTCTTTGTAACCTCCCTAAGGGGAGCCAGTGAGATGGGCTCAAATCTCTTGGTGCACAGAAATTTAAGAACCACATCAAGGTTCCAAAAAGGGGGCTTTAACTGGGTCTGCTTGGTCGTCTCAAAACACTTCAAGAGGTCATGTAAGTCCTTATCACGAGACAACTCCAAGCCTCTATGCCGACAGACAGAAGAGAGCATACTTTTGTACCCCTTGATAGTGGACACAGCCAGCTTAGCGTTCTGCCTAAGGTACAACAAGAAATCCGCAATCTGGCTCACAGAGGTAGTGGATGAGGAAATCTTGTGCTTCCTACACCAAGCTCTAAAAGTCTCCCACTTGGACTGGTAGACCCTCTGTGAAGAGACCCTCTTCGCTCTGGCGATAGCTTTCGCAGATTGCGCTGAAAAGCCTCTCGATCTGACAAGCTTCTCGATAGTCTGAAGGCAGTCAGATTGAGAGCGAGGGGGTTTTGATGATATCTCTCGAAGTGGGGTTGTCTGAGCAGATTTGGACTTGCAGGGAGGCTTCTTGGAAAGTCCATCAACAAGTCCACCACCTCCGTGAACCATTCCCTCATCGGCCAGAACAGAGCTATCAGGATCATTCGTCCCGAAATGAGGAGAGCGAACTTCCTGACTACCAGATTGATGATCTTGAACGGGGGAAAAGCATAAGTGTCCATCCCCGTCCAATCCATCAAAAAGGCGTCTACTGCTATTGCCTCCTTGTCCGGAACTAGGGAGCAATAGATGGGGGTCCTCTTGGATAAGTTGGAGGCGAAAAGATCGATGAGGGGGTCTCCCCCACAGCCTCCAGAGACTCTGACAGACCTGTTGGTTGAGGGTCCATTCTGTGGGAAGGACCTGCCCTTTCCTGCTGAGCATGTCCGCCCTCACGTTCTTCTGTCCCTGAACAAACCTCGTCAGCAGGCTTATCCTGTTCTCCTTCGCCCAAAGAAGGAGCTCTCTTGCTGTCTCGAACAGAGACAGAGAGTGAGTCCCTCCTTGCTTCCTGATGTAAGCAAGAGCTGTGGTGTTGTCTGAGTTGACCTCCACAATCTTCCCAGACACCAAGTCTTTGAAGGCCTTTAGCCCCAGAAAAATGGCCATCAGCTCCTTGTTGTTGATGTGCCATCCCAGCTGAATTCCTTCCCAATAGCCTGAGACCTCCTTGCTTCCTAGTGTTGCCCCCCAGCCTGACTCTGATGCGTCTGAAAACAACACTACGTCTGGGTTCTTCTTGTGTAAGGAGATCCCTTCCCCTAACAAGGTTGGGTCCAGCCACCACTTCAAAAGATTCTTGACTTCTGTTGGAATGGGGAAGGAAAAGGAGTCTTCCTGCGTCTTTATGTTCTACGTCTTCGAAAGAAAGTGCTGAAGAGGCCTTAGGTGGAGTCTCCCCAGAGAGACAAACTGTTCGAGGGAGGATAGAGTCCCCAGCAAACTCATCCACTCCTTCGCTGAGCACCTCTTCTTGTCCAGGAAAGTTCTGACTTTTACGAGACACTTAGTCTGTCTTTCCTGAGAGGGAGAAGCCCGACAAAGAACTGAATTCAGAACTATCCCCAAACAGAGAATAGTCTGATTCGGTCTGATCTGAGACTTCTCCCTGTTGATGACCAGGCCTAGATCTTGAGCCATCATAAAAGTCTTCCGTAAATCCTCCAGACATTTCTCCCTCGATCGTGAACGAATCAGCCAATCGTCCAGATAGAAGGATATCCTTATCCCCTTCTGATGCAGCCAGCCTGACACATTCGCCATTATCCTGGTGAAGACTTGAGGAGCCGTGCTGAGACCGAAGCAAAGAGCTCTGAATTGGAAGCACTTGCCCTGCATTACAAATCTCAGGTACTTCCTTGAAGTCGGATGGATGGGGACATGGAAATACGTGTCCTGCAAGTCGAGGGACACCATCCAGTCCTCTGGACATACTGACGCCAGCACCGACTGAGTCGTCTCCATGGAGAACTTTGTCTTCTCCACAAAGACGTTAAGAGAGCTGACATCCAGGACGGGTCTCCATCCGCCCGAGTTCTTGGGGACCAGAAACAGGCGATTGTAAAAGCCTGGGGAGGATAGATCCCAAACCGGTTCTATCGCTCCCTTGTCTAGCATTTGGTCGACAAGGTCTATCAGGGCCTTCTGTTTCCCCGGATCTGAGTACCGGGCTACTAAGGCCAGCGGAGCATCTGCGAGAGGAGGTTTTTTTTCAGAAAAGGGATCTTGTATCCTTCCTTGATGACTGAGAGGGACCAGGTGTCCGCCCCTCTCCTCTTCCAAGACTGCCAAAAACCTGACAGTCTTGCGCCTACTGTCTGGAGGAGACGAACTTCATTTTCTGGAGCAAGTCTGAAAGAACCCCTGGTAGATCTTGGTCCTGATTCTTGCCTTCTCCCTCTAAAATCTGGTCTTGAAGTAGTCCTGCCCCGAAAGGGCTGTTGGAATCTCCTTTCCTCCCGTTTTGAAGAAGAAGGAGGGGCTGCCAAGGGCTTACGAGCAGAACGAGATAAAAGGTCTTGGGTGGCTTTTTGGGCCAGAGAAAGCGTAATGTCATTAACCAGGGACTCGGGAAAAAGATGTTGAGAGAGGGGGGCGTAAAGAAGCTCAGACTTTTGTGCAGTGGTAACAGACCTAGAAGCAAAAGAGCAAAGCAGGGCTCTCTTCTTTAGGATCCCAGATGAGAACAGCGCAGCCAACTCATTCGCCCCATCTCTGAGGGCCTTGTCCATACAGGACATAATACTGGTAAGGTCCCTAGATCCTTCCATCTGGTCAGTTTTCCTTGCCAGAGTCCCAAGCGACCAGTCTAGAAAACTAAAAACCTCAAAGGCTCTAAAAATACCTTTGACGTCATGATCCAGCTCCGACATCGACCACATGACCTTGGCTGAGTTGAAAGCATGCCTTCTAGCAGAGTCCACTAAGCCAGAGAAGTCACACTTGGAGGAGGAAGGCACTCCCAGACCCAAAGGTTCCCCAGTTGCATACCATATACCCGCTTTTGAAGCAAGACGAGCTGGTGGAAACGAGAAGGAAGTCTTAACTGCTTGTCTCCGCTCCTTCATCCAGTCATCAATCTTTGTAAGAGCCTTCTTTGCGGAAATAGACAGTTTCATCTTGATGAAGGCCGAATGTTTCTTGGCCTTCTTTCTGTTAAATTGGGACTGAGGAGATTGAGGGGCAGCAGGTTGGAATTCCTCTCCAAAAAGTTCAAGAAGGGAGCGAGAGAGAACTTTGTAATCTCCCGCAACGTTGGCAGGATTATCATCGTCATCAGAAACCTCCTCGAGGTCCTGATCCACATCTGCAATATCCTTCGAACGAGAAGAAGGTTCCTTAGAACCCGACAAGGGCAAATCAAAGGAATCGTCTTGCAAAAGACGGGTTGCATCCTGGAGTCCAGCGCTAGAAGAATCCTTGGAACGAGAGGCAGTATGTCCCGAAGAGGCAGGCTGGTATCGCCCTGGCACCGAGAACGAGAGGCAGAGTCGTTCTGGTGTCGAGAGCGAGAGGCGGTGTCGTCGTGAACGAGAGGCGGTATCATCATGGCGTCGAGAACTAGGGTCGGTATCGTCGTGGCGTCGTGAACGAGAGGAGGTATCGTCCTGGCGTAGAAAACGAGAGGAGGTATCGTCGTGGTGAAGCGAACGAGAGGAGGTATCGTGCTGGTATCGTGAACAGGAGGCGGTATCGTCCTGGCATCGAGAACGAGAAGCAGCATCGTTCGATAAAGTATCGTCTCGGTATCGAGAACGAGAAACCGTATCGTCCTGGTATCGAGAAGAAGTATCGCCTTGCGAAAGCACACATTCCTCATCCTGGCGTAGAGAGGGAGAAGTTTTCTTTAGAGAAGAACTCCGTTCTCTCTTAGAAGCAGACTTCTTAAGGGGTAACGAGTCGTCTTTACGTCTATCAGACTGGGCGTGAGGCCGGCTAAATGCTTGCACTAACGTAAAAAGTTGTTCCTGCATGACAGACATAAAGGATTTAGCAACATCAGCTGGGTCTTGCGGCCCCGAAGGGGAGGGCTGACGAATAACACTCGTAGAAGGGGGAGGATCTTCGGCAGTAGGCTTAGGCTTCGCCCTTTTCACAGGCACGGAGTCGAAATCATCCTCCGACGGACAAGGTTCATAACTGCTAGAACCGGGAGAGAAAGAACGAGACCGTTCGTCGCGGTTCCATCTCCTCTTAGTAGGTCTTGAAGCTTCAAACTTCCATTTACGTCTGGACGAATTCGGAGAAGAAATCAACACATCCGACACGTCTTTCCCGTGACGGTCAAGAGCAGCCTGGGAATCGACAACAGGACTGTCTGAGGCGACGGCTGACCGAGGGTACGTACCTCTCACCCCCTTTCGGTCATCGACGTACCTTCTCCCTTGGTTCTGGGAGCTTGGTAGAGGTCTAGGCCTAGGGTAATGACGTTCAGTCAGTCGCCACCTCCACTGCACTAACACAAGCACTTTCCCTTTCCTTACCTTTAAAGGCCTCCAGTTGTTCTTTAATGACCTTCAACTCGGCAGCCAGGCTAGCGTACCGAGGGTCATCCGTAGATACGGATCCTGTAGGAGGTGCAGGAGTTACTAACTCAAGGGAAGGATCAACTTCCATAGAGGAATCAATTATAGGGTCAAAAGATAAATCTACACTAAGTTCGTCTTCCTTACCACTAACAGACTTAGACTTAGACCCAGAAGCTCTCCTAACTCTATCGAGCTCTAGTTTACGCACATAGCGCTTCATAATCAACCAATCTTTCTCATCCAAAACTTTACATTCCCCGCACCTATTATTAAGGGCACAAACAAAACCCCTACAATTCAAACACACGGTGTGAGGGTCTACCGCCATTTTCGGTAGTCTCACCTTACATTCCTCATTCGCACAGACACGGTAATGACTTTTTTCACACATAATGAAAACAGCAAAAAAGCTAAGAGATAACAAAAAACACGATCGCCAAAACCCCATATCAGATTACTTCACCAAAAAGCAGACTGGCACACCGAGCAGGGAAAGCGAAGAAAAACTCATAATGACGGACCAACGTGTTGTCGATCCAGCCGGCAGAGATGAACTGAAGAACAGAAAACGGGAATGATTCCTCCTACCACCCTTTAACGGGTGTTACCATCCAACCACCACAAGGCGGTTGCCACGTTTAGAAAAATTCTGCCGAAATAGAGATTATTAGCTATGTATATATAACTGCCAGGTAAGTTCTATTCATAAAAAGTGCTGGTTATCATCTAAGAAATATTGCGTTTATAAAAAAGTACCTGGACGAAAATTCTGTTAAGAAACTTGTGATAAACTGTGTTATTACCAGGATTGACTACTGCAACTCTATCTACTACAATTTACCAAAAGTCCAACATGACAAATTCGAAGATAATTTGTATTTTTCCTAACCATACAAACCTTAGCTATTTACAAAGGGGGTTATTACTTTTAGCGTAGCTGAAATGGCGAGCCATTAGAATTTAACGAGGGTGTATTACCCCCGCGCTAGTTAGCGGGGGGGTAGGGGAGTGGTAGCTAGCTACCCCTCCTCCCCCTCACACACAGGTGAATACTCACTTTCACTTAGAGGTAGGACTTGTCTTGGGGGACAGGGCTGGCGGGCAAATATGTGTAAATAGCTAAGGTTTGTATGGTTAGGAAAAATACAAATTATCTTCGAATTTGTCATTTGTTCCGTAACCGAAATACAAACCACGCTATTTACAAAGGGTGACTTATCCCTTAGGAAGGGTGGAAAGTCCCCAGCCATACTGGCTTTGGCTTTACCCGGGGACTCAGAATCCGAGTGAGTCGCACTCGAGAAAAGGAGTCCCTGCACCTCACAAGTTCCTTGCACCGCAAGGAACCATGTGGCCTACGTAAGCTTGTGTGTGAAGGAAGAAGTGTGACCCGTCTTAGGCAGTTGACCTGGAGTTCCAGAAGGAACTCTGGGTTAAGACGTTCCCAATACCACCTCGTCAGGGTATGGGGGACGCGACAGTATTGACTCAATACTCGGAACACAAGGAAGCATGGTTTACCTGCAGAGGTTCGAGGTCAGCTATGCAGAGACCAGGATGCTGCTTCCCCGTAGAGGGGATGATGAAGAAAGAAGTAAGGGCCAGACATACTTCTTTCGTTCATGCAGACTAAAACCTGATAACAATGCCCTCAACCTTCTGCTACCTGTCCAAAAAGGAGCCTGAGGTTAGACCAGCTGTTGTGTAGCCACCACAGAGCGATAGAAAACGTATCGAGACTCCTGTGGGTCACGCCCTGCAGGAAGCGGGCTGCGAAGGTCATCAGACGCTTCCAGACTCCAGCTTGTAGCACCTGCGTCACAGAGTAGTATTACTCGAAGGCGAGGGACGTTGCGATGTATCCAACATCGTGCTGTAGGGCGACGTGACGGGGGAGGGTCTGAAGACAGGTCGAGATGAATGTCCTTGAGTCCGGGCTGAAGAGGTATACTGGTGACTCTCCCCCCATGTCCTCCTTGTGTTCCCAAATCGGCTGCAACTGAGGCCAAACTGCAGCTGTTCCCAGCGCTAACCTCTCGATTCCTGTACTGGCCAGAAAGAGAAGGTCTTGGGACATCAGACACAGAATGGAGACTCAAAATCTTGAATGAATCGGACCGAAGGGTCGGGACCCTCAGATTCTGAGTCTAGCCAACAACTCAGGAGCGAGCCTGAATGTTGCCTTCCCCTCTTCCTTAGAAAGGGGGGGGAGTAGTAAGAGACCAAGAAGATTGCTTACACACTGGCCGTGGCCAGAGTGAGCAGAAGACCCAGGGCGGAATACAATCCGAGGCCTGTCGTAAAAGGGTCTTGAGAAGATCTCTTAAAGGACTAAAAGTCCGAGCCATGCTCCAAGTTGGAGGTCTTCCTCCGACTAGGGCAGGGACGATCGTAGCTTCGCATGAGCGAGGATAGATCCAGCGGGCAGGAAAAAGTTATTCCTTTAAGCCTGAAGGTCAGGGAAAGGCTGAGCGACAGGCTTCATTGCCAAGAGCGGAAAGGAGTTTCCTCCCGCCGAAAGGCAATAAGACCGTTATTGCTGGAGAAGAGGCCTCACGGGAAGAGGTATATCTCCCACGGCACCAACCACCTTAGACTCTTCACTTTGCCTGGGAGACCCCTGTGGATGACTATCGCAGATGACGCGACCTCCGTACCGCGACTGTAGCGGGTTGTCTCTTCTAGAGGAGGAAGCGTAGTGTCTCCAGGCATGAAGCCGAAGCGACGCCCCGGTTCGGGAGAGATGTCGCAGTGTGGTTGCTTGAGTAGTCTGCGCCGTGGGAGAAGCTCTCCCGGGAGTTCCGTCAGGGGAAGCAGAGGGTCCAGAAACCGTTCTGCACATAGTCCCAGTGGAGCTCTCCCATTGAAAGGTTGACAGACAACCTGGATTTGTTGAGACCCATTGTCCGCAGACAAAAAGGAGGGAAGACGCAGGCGTCGAAGTTGTCCCACCATCACCGGAATGCATCTTGCCAGAGTCTCGGGGTCTGAGACTGGGGGAAAACTAGCAGAAGCTTGAGGTTCCAAGCTGTCGCGATCAGGTCCCCCAGACCAGCACTTGCTGGTTACCCAAGGTCAAAGACCCCTAGGTACACTCTCTCTATGAGGCTCTGCTCGGATAGTCTGAGAGAAACATTCCCCTGCCTGGAATGAGAGAGCCGATGGTGGAATTGAGAGAATCTCAATCATCCCGATATCTCTACTGCAAGATGTGAAGGTGTGAAAATGCGTCCCCTGCTGGTTAGCATGAAGTCGACACGCAACGGGGCGACTTGGCAGGAGCGGTAGGATCTGAAGAGGGGCCAGACTAAGGCCCTTAAGCCTGCCTGAATGATGGAGAGGTATCCTTCAGGTCTTGACCATAGGCCTGGACCGGAACATGCCCCCCCCCCCCTTTCCTTTGACGAGTCCGAGAACCGCATCAAGAATGTGGGGAAAGGACGAGAATATCCACTACCATCAAGAGGCTCCATAGGTCAACACCCATTGCAGGTTTAATAGTTCCGCTGGTCCCATAGGGCCAGGGAGTCCGGTTAAACATTGCCTGAAGCCACCGGAACTTGGATCGCCCCACATGGAACTTATCCTGAGGCGACCGTTCGGACTATAAACGGGTCAATGAGGAAAGAAGAACTAGGAAACGTTCCAAGGTAGGGCTGAAAACTCTGCTTGACTGAGAACAGGTACTGCGACTCTCCTCAGTCTTGCCACGGTGAACCGAAAGGAAGGCTCGGAGGATGTGGTAACAGAATCTGGCGTCCCCAGGTGGCCACCCATCCAAGTACCGACGTTGCTTAACCTCGCTGGACGGACGAGAAGCGGGGTTTCCAACGTGGTAAGGCGGTTGACTCAATATCATGGCCAGATACTCCAGATGTTGAGGCAGAGGAAGAGAAGGCTCCAAGCAAAATACCATGAGCCCACACTCATGGTCAGCATTCGGAAGCTTTTCCCGGCGCTGAAGAAGGTCGAAACCCGAGCCTACCGGAGTTGACCAGCCCTCCAAACAGCAGAGGAGGCGGAAGTCTGCACCTGAGCGGCCAAGAGGAAGGCAGGGAGAGTTCTCTGGGGAAACAAACCTGCTATGCCACGGCGGGATAGCCACACTGCATCATAAGCAGGAGTACTTGCAGTTTAGGCTGAATTCGACGAGCACCCTGGAAGATGGATGGAATGGAAACTGAAAGTACCCGTCCTTCCGATCCAGGGTTAAAGGAGTCCTGTCGCCTCGTTACCAGTCTGATCGATTCTGCTGGTCTACGCTGGCCGAACTTTGTTCGACAAACTTGATCAGGGCTGAGAGGTCGACTATGGACATCCCCTCTCAGATCCTTCCTTACAAGAAAGGATCGACTGAGGGGGCCGGGGGTGAAGCCGTCGATGATCCTAAGGAAGACCTTCGCCTAAGGTATGGATCATTCTGCCCAACCGGGCAACTCTGCTGATGCTATGGCATAGAGGTTCAGAGACACTGAATTCGCTGACAGAGACGGCAGGCGCGATATCCTTGGCTACTCACAGAGATTGTGCGGGAATGGGCATCGGGAAGCTGTCATTCGGATGAGTAACCTTAAGCATCCTCCCAGCGAAAAAACCTGCAATCCTAGAGTTCGTGAACTCCTTTTAGGACTATGCCCCCCCGGGGGAGTCTCCCGTGCCAACTGTTCCTGACAGGAGGAAACTACAATTGGACACCTTGTCCCAGTTGTCGTAGCCGATAACTTAGGCCGACGTGGTTGAAAGAAAAGGGAGCTGGAGCCCTGCAGAGTCTGGAAGAAAGCGCCTTGGAGGAGTGAAACCGGAAGTCGATTTACTCCGCACAGCAGATGTTTAAGTCTCTGTCCTTGGGCAAAGACAAAACTCTTCTCAAGGATGGAAGGGTGTCTGAGGTCGTTGACCTCCACAGATGAGACACCCGAAGGAAGCCTTCAGTCAGTGCGTCCAGATGGTACAACATCGAGCTTGTCCGCAAGTAGATACTTAACGACGAAAGGCCAAGGTGCCTGAGCTCGAGAGGAGGAAAGTACCCTTGATCTTCCTGTAGCTTCCTTGAACCAAACCTCGGGCCGTAACCGAGGAGGGAAAGAACCTGGTAAGCTCCCAGAGGAAGAGGTAAGCAGTCACCCCTTGTCCGATGGAGAAATCTTCAACGGAAAGCCCCCCCGCCAAAAATCCTTCCAGGGCGGGAGAAGGAGAGAGTACTCGTGCAGGAGAGGGGACCCTCGAGACCGACCTCTTGGGAACCAACTTCGCCCTGGGGGAAGTCACCACGAAGTCCACTCCTCTCTTTCTTTTCAGCATAGGAGAGACAGCCGCTGGTTTGTTACCCTGGCCGGTGAGTGCTGGTTTCATAAACCTCATTAACGCCCGTGCCAGCGGATCAAACCATGTCTGCTGCTCCAAGGACACAGAGTCCGAAATCCTCGCTAAGGTGAAAGGGATCGGGCGATCCTTTGGAGAGGACACGACGGTTCCTGCCTGAAAAGAAGGTGGGAAGAATGCTGTACTGACCTGTCTTCGTCCTGCACTACCAACCTGTGCTTGGATGGAGGTGATCCCGAGTGCCGCCTAGGAGCACGCGTCCCTGCTGCTACCACCGGCTGTGGAATTCGCCGCGAACTATGGTCGCGCGAGGGCGAACGGTCGCGCAAAGGCGAATGGTCGCGCGGGCGCACAGGCGAGCGGTCGCGCGGGCGCGCAGGCGAGCGGTCGCGCGGGCGCGCAGGCGAGCGATCGCACGGGCGCGCAGGCGAGCGATCGCGCGGGCGCGCAGGCGAATGGGCGTGACGGCGAGGGATCGTGCTGCCGCGTAGGTGAAGAAGATCGCTGGCGGTAAGCGATGGCGAGCAGCATGTGTAGGTGAATGATCGCGTGATAGGGTGCGATGGTGATCAGCATCCGCAAGAGGGCGAGCGTTCAGGGTTGTGCGATGAGGAGCAGCATGCGTAAGCGGGCAATCGTGCAGGGTTGTGCGATGGCGAGCAGCATGCGCAGATGAATGATCGCGTGAAAGGGTGCGATGGTGATCAGCATCCGCAAGAGGGCGATCGTTCAGGGTTGTGCGATGAGGAGCAGCATGCGTAAGCGGGCAATCGTGCAGGGTTGTGCGATGGCGAGCAGCATGCGCAGGTGAATGATCGCGTGAAAGGGTGCGATGGTGATCAGCATCCGCAAGAGGGCGATCGTTCAGGGTTGTGCGATGAGGAGCAGCATGCGTAAGCGGGCAATCGTTCAGGGTTGTGCGATGGCGAGCAGCATGCGCAGGTGAATGATCGCGTGAAAGGGTGCGATGGTGATCAGCATCCGCAAGAGGGCGATCGTTCAGGGTTGTGCGATGAGGAGCAGCATGCGTAAGCGGGCAATCGTTCAGGGTTGTGCGATGGCGAGCAGCATGCGCAGGTGAATGATCGCGTGAAAGGGTGCGATGGTGATCAGCATCCGCAGTTGAGGGTCGCGCGATGGCGATCAGCATCCGCAGTTGAGGGTCGCGCGATGGCGATCAGCATCCGCAGTTGAGGGTCGCGCGATGGCGATCAGCATCCGCAGTTGAGGGTCGCGCGATGGCGATCAGCATCCGCAGTTGAAGGTCGCGCGATGGCGATCAGCATCCGCAGTTGAGGGTCGCGCGATGGCGATCAGCATCCGCAGTTGAGGGTCGCGCGATGGCGATCAGCATCTGCAGTTGAGGGTCGCGCGATGGCGATCAGCATCCGCAGTTGAGCTAGTAGCTGGCGAACCATGTTCCTTCAGAAGTGTTGGAGAACGTTGGCGTGCCAGCTGTAACACACGTGGGCGATCCGGAGATCGCTGGCGAGCTGACGATCGCTGGCGAGCTGACGATCGCTGGCGAGCTGATGATCGCTGACGAGCTGATGATCGCTGACGAGCTGATGATCGCTGACAAGCAGAAGGCTACGCGTGGAAGCCTGCGCAAAGAAGAAGAGTCCTTGACCCCGACCTGAACCGAAGTTCTAGATCGCGAGGGCGAACGTGGGCGCACAGGGCACGTAACAGGAACCGCAGGGAAGATCATCTTGAAAGCGCTGACGAACAGGAGAGCGCTGACGAACAGAAGGGCGCACAGGGAAACCCTGACACGCAAGGGAAGAACCCCCGTGGGGGCAACCCTTTGCCCCGAAGGGATCGTTGTCCGCCGGGAGACTGATGTCCGTCGGAAGACCGCTGTCCGTCGGGAAGACCGTTGTCCGTCGGGAAGACCGTTGCCCGTCGGAAGACGAGATTAGACTGCTGTCCATCTGCACCAAGACGGAAGATCGAGAAAAAGAAGTTGTAGGCTGCAATCGGAGATTCAAAAAGGCGCCTCAAGCACCCTTATAGGGAGATGAGAGGCCCTTACGACGAGGCGGACGGAGGGCCTTACGGCGAGGGAGGCCAACAGCAACAGCAACAGAAGAAACCTCCGAAGAGGAGTCTCTATGAGTGTACTCTCTCGCGAACGAAAGAGAAACACTTCGTGGAAGAGACTGGTCAGCCAGTGACCTAAAAGGGGCAATCCTCCGAAGAGGAGCTCCTGCAGTTGCCCAGCCCCTTGAGCGAAACTGCAGGTGCGACCGCTCAGCACCAAGAGCATAGTCGCACGAAAAAAAAAAAAAGGCAAGAGAAGAACCCCCCAAAAGAGGAAAAGCTCAAGCCTGGACAGGAAAAAACTTCCCTCGGAAGGAAAGTTATCCGCCCAAGGAGGCAAGCCTCCTGACTGTTCTAAAATGAACTGGAGAGCTGTCCGTCGACACGGGAGTACTACCAGTAGAAGGAGACACGCCCCTGACGACAATACAAGGGGGGAGGCAGCAACAGCCGAATCCCCAGGACTCAACCAGACAGCTCACACCGTTGCTATATTACAGAAACGAACTAGATCGGTAACTGTAAAAAAAAAAATAAAACAAATAATATTAGTACACATTCATTCCCCCGGGAAGGCTCCGAAGAGGAATCCCGAGGAAAAGGAACAAGAATTACACAACAGGCACGTGCCCTCACAACCACTTACACTCGCGGAAGGAGAGCTGTAACCAAAACAGAATTATAACAATTATAATTATGTAACTATGTAATTATGTAATTTAAAAATGAATGAACACTAATGAAAAAACGAAAACCCCGAAAGGAATCGTTCTACAAGCTGAAAAATTAACAACTACAATTAGATTCATAAACTAATTGAGACAAAATGTACGGCGTAGCAACCCCACCCACACGGGAAGGAAGCTACAAGGGCGTAGTAAAACATAGTAAAAGGGTGAACGACCTCAAGAGAGAGAGAGAGAGAAAGACCGAAGTCAAACTCGATCGCAACCCATAAAATTAGGCCGTGGTGGCCTAACTGCCGAGGCCTCCACGTAGATATCGTACACTACACACACACATCTGAAAAGGAAACTTACTTATTTCTATACTCAAATATATATACAAACATGAAAACATGTTTACATATATATTGAGTAAAAGAAAAGTAAGCGATTAAGTAAAGACAAAACAGACAATGGCTGCCAAGCGAGGACCAAGACAGAGACGTCTGTCACAGTCCGAGCCAAAAGTGAAAGTGAGTATTCACCTGTGTGTGAGGGGGAGGAGGGGTAGCTAGCTACCACTCCCCTACCCCCCCGCTAACTAGCGCGGGGGTAATACACCCTCGTTAAATTCTAATGGCTCGCCATTTCAGCTACGCTAAAAGTAATAACCCCCTTTGTAAATAGCGTGGTTTGTATTTCGGTTACGGAACAATTAAGAAATTACAAAACATAATAAACAGAGGAGCAAGACTGATTAAAGGTGTCCCACCTAGAGAAAAGATCACCCCTATACTAATTGATTTACATTGGCTGCCGATTAAAGCGAGAATTGAATTTAAAATATGTACAATAACCCACTAAGTTATCAGAACCGGTCGTCCAAAATATTTAAGAGAATTGCTACATATTGCGCAGCCAACATATCGTGTCGACACGAGAATAGTTACAGATGGCTTTAAACTGTTGGAACCTAGATTTATGTCTACTTTGGGCTCCAGAGCCTTTAAATATGCGGCCCCGAGATTATATAATAAGCTCCCACGAAACATTCGAATGATTGAAGACATTAAGGCTTTCAAGAGGAAACTGAAGACTTTCTTATCTCATGAGTCTTTTGACAGTGACGATTTGTCAGTAAATGAACAATATGTGACTTGAAAAGATAAATACTGAGAACGAACAAGGTAAAACGACAGTGGAGGTCCTGTAGAGAGTGGGGTTCCCCTGCTGTACGGGACCGGAAAAGCAGCCATCTAAGTAAGTAAAGTAAGTACAGTATAACCACAATGAAATACTGTATAGCCAAATACATTTTAACCATTCAATATACCTAAACTAACTGTTAATACCTGTAAATAAAGTATTTATTAGAACATAATGCAATAATAAATGGAAAATAATACAATACATACAGTAAAATACTGTACATATACATAATATACAATACCGTATGTACTGTATTATTATAGTTACCATTACTATAGAGATACATTACCTATTGTGTAAACAACCTCTTTTCTTCAACTATTATTTCAATGTGTGACTATTCTATTCTTGGCCTGGCTGGCAAATCTCTTTTCTTATCATGAAACACTTTTCGCAATGTGAGTCAGAAAAAACTTCACATCTCGTTTCGCAACGTGAAAATTTCGTAAGCAGATTCTTTCGTGAAGAGAGGTATGACAGTACCAAGATCTTCCTCCTGGTCCACACTTTCTATTTCATTACCCAGCAGTGAGTAATCTGATGGTAGGTTACTATAACCTATGTCCATAACTTTACATTTCCCACAGTTGAAAGGCATTTGCCATTTTATGAAAAATTCTCAGTAGAGTGTGTGTGTGTGTGTGTGTGTGTGTTACAAGGATTTTGGATGTCTCAAAGACTTTTTAATCCATCCGCAGAGACTTCATTTGCTCTTTGGTAGAACGATTTAGTTTAAGCATTTAGACAGTTCCTATGATCTTGTCTAACTTATTCTTGAACTAGTTTACTGTGTTACTGTTTACTACATCCAAGTATCTGGTATTTTGTGGGTAAAGAAATTGACACATTGAGTGGTGTTGTATCTTTTCAATTCCAGTGTGTAACCATTACCTCTGCACTGATTTGTACTAAGCAGGAATAGATTGTTGTAATATAAATCTGTTATTCCTTTATGAAATTTGAATGCCTCTATTAACTGTCCCTTTATTCGTTGAGTTTGTAGATGAGAGAGAGAGAGAGAGAGAGAGAGAGAGAGAGAGAGAGAGAGAGAGAGAGAGAGAGAGAGAGAGAGAGCCTTATTGCCTTATTTTATGTTTGGGTTCCCCCAGGTCCCTCAGTGTGAGGCACCTCGTATATCTACCAGAGAGTTGCTAGTGCATCTTCCAGTGCATTTTGCACCTTCCAGTCTTGGATGGTCTGGGATGAGAGAGAGAGAGAGAGAGAGAGAGAGAGAGAGAGAGAGAGAGAGAGAGAGAGAGAGAGAGAGAGAGATATTAGCATAGTTTCCTTATTTTTTTATTTAGGCTTTATACAATTTTTAGTTAAAAAAACAGTATCAAGATGAGTTGCAGGGTAAAAAATGTATAATAAAGTCTTGAAAAGTGAAATTGATAAATGGAAATGATAGCAAAGATTTTAGTTCAGAATTGGTGGTGAAATCAATGGTAAAAGGAGCAGTTATTCACTGCAGCCTGTATAATAGCCATATTAATAGGAAAACCAACCCAAACCTGAGGAACCCAGTCTTTCTAATCCCCAGTGATGAGGAAAATTACATCTAAAAGTAAATTCTTATGCCTATTAATGTATAATCAACCAATCTCTACAAAAAAAAAAAAAAAATGGAGTTCAATTTCTCCAAATATGAAATTTTTGGAGAATAATTGCAACTACTTTTCTGAATAATGATCGAGTTTTGCAATTCAAACAAGAAAAGATAGTAAATTTAATGCCTACAACCTGTACATTCTGTTTTTGAAAAAAAAAAAAAAACTCCTTTATGAAAATGGCTGCCATTGAAAGTAATTCCTATATATTGATAAAATGCATATAAAAATTAGGAAAGCTAAGAGGATTTCTAATGTACAACTTTCAGGGGATGAAATTCTCTTTCATGTGTTCTTTAAATAAAATAAATCAATTAAGAAACGAAAATGTAGTAGAAATTTGAAGTAACCCCAAAATAACAATGTTTAATGGGGTTAAGTTGCACCCCTTAAATAATAAGGAAGCACTGTTCAGTAATTCTTTCAAGAGTGAAGTCATTCTAAGAGTTTGAAACCTCGTAACTATTTTGAAAGCATTCCTTTGAGGACTGAGAACTTTAAATTTGTTTGGAAGTCCTTCTTAAGACATTAAACACTCTTAAATGGTTAAGAAACCCTTCTTTGGAGAATAAAAGCTACTAATTTGTTAAGAAGTAATTCTTTGGAGTTTAAAAGCTCTCAAGTAGTTAGAAAGTCATTCCCAGGATATTAATAGGTCACAAATAGTTACAGAATTTATCTTTGTGTACTGAAAGCTCTCTAATAGTTAGGAAGTCAGTTTTAGGAAACTGAAACCTCTCAACTAATTTGGAATGAATTCTTTGGAGACTGAAGGCTGGTAAATAGCAAGGAAGTCAGTCTTAGGAGATTGACTTCTCTATATATTCCATGAGGATTGAAAGCTCTCACCTAGCTAGGAAGCCATTCTTTTGAGACTGAAGTCATTGTTAAAATAGGAAATCCTTCCTAAGAAATTGAAAGCACCCAACTAGTTCAGGTCTAGTTCTCTTGAGACTAAACATTCTTAAAGAGAAAAGAAGTAATTTTCTTAAGATTGAAATCTCTCAATTAGGAAGTTTTATACATTGAAAGCTTTCATCTATTCATGAAACCATTTTCTAGAGATTAAAAGCTCTAAACTAGTTGGGAGATAATCTTTTTAATATTGAAACCCCTCAAATCATTATGATGACATTCTTTGGAGACTAAAATTTCTCTACATGTAACATAGTCAATTCGTGGAGACAGAAAGCTAATAACTAATTATGAAGTAATTCTTTGGAAATTAAAAGGCTTAACTAGTTAAGAAGTAATTGCGTGGATACTGCAAGATCTTTGCTAGATACAAAGACATTGCTTGTAGATTGCAAGATCTTAACTACATAAAAAGTCATTGCTTGGTGACTGCAAGATCTTAACTAGATACAAGTCATTGCTTGGCGACTACAAAATCTTCACTAAATATAAAGTAATTGCTTGGAGATTGCAAGATCTTAACTAGATAAAAATTTATTGCTTGGGGACTGTAAGATCTTCAATAGATACAAAGTTATTGCCTGGAGATTGCAAGATCTTCACAAGATACAGTCATTGCTTAGGGGACTGAAAGATCTTCACTAGATACAAAGTCATTGCCTGGAGAGTGCAAGATCTTCACTAGATACAAAGTCATTGCTTGGAAACTGCACAATCTTCATTAGATACAAAGTCATTGCCTGGAGACTGCAAGATCTTCACTAGATACAAAGTCATTGCTTGGAAACTGCACGATCTTCATTAGATACAAAGTCATTGCCTGGAGACTGCAAGATCTTCACTAGATACAAAGTCATTGCTTGGAAACTGCACGATCTTCATTAGATACAAAGTCATTGCCTGGAGACTGCAAGATCTTCACTAGATACAAAGTCATTGCCTGGAGACTGCAAGATCTTCACTAGATACAAAGTCATTGCCTGGAGACTGCAAGATCTTCACTAGAAACAAAGTCATTGCTTGGAGACTGCAAGACCTTAACTAGACACAAAGTAATTGCTTGGAGACTGCAAGATCTTACCTTCCTCCAAATTAATTGCTTGGAGATTGCAAGACCTTAACTAGATAAAAATTCATTGCTTGGAGACTGCAAGATCTTCAATAGATACAAAGCAATTGCCTGGAGACTCCAAGATCTTAACCAGATACAAAGTCATTGCTTAGAGACTGCAAGATCTTCACTAGATACAAAGTCATTACTTGGAGACTGCAAGATCTTCACTAGATACAAAGTCATTTCCTGGAGACTCCAAGATCTTAACCAGATACAAAGTCATTGCTTAGAGACTGCAAGATCTTCACTAGATACAAAGTCATTACTTGGAGACTGCAAGATCTTCACTACATACAAAGTCATAGCCTGGAGACTCCAAGATCTTAACCAGATACAAAGTCATTGCTTAGAGACTGCAAGATCTTCACTAGATACAAAGTCATTACTTGGAGACTGCAAGATCTTCACTAGATACAAAGTCATTGCTTGGAGACTCCAAGATCTTAACCCTGGATAGGTACGGTGGGTCGTACGCGACCCCGAGCGTCAAAAAAAAAAGAGGTTTTTCTCACGTGACTCACCCCCTGGACTGAATTTGTGGGTGATCGACCTGCAGGAGGTCTCTCCCCTACACGCTCTAGTAGTGTCCAGATGTGCATTGCTGTAGCTGTACTCCTTCCCCGATTTCTGAGACACGTCGGGGTCGAGCGCGACCGAGTTTACCCTTCTAAGGTAATTTGCATAATTATCATAGTTATTACGTATTATGAAATTGTCGTAGAATGGTGCAACTTGTATAGGTTATCAGTTGTGGAAAGTCTTGGTGGATTATTTGGCTACCATGTGCATGATTTTTTTTTTAGTTAAAATGTCGTTCATCACCACGAGGACCATTTTACCGCGAGTGCCCCTTTTTCATTTTTTTTCATTTTTTTGCCAAGTCATTTTTCCGTAAGATATTGCCAAATAGTGTCGTAAAACTTTTGCTTGTTTAGTGTTGGAAAGTGTGTCTAGATGATCTGGCTACCCATGCGTGACTTTGTTTTTGTCAGATACGACGTAGTTATTGGTATATTGGGTATTTAACTGCGGTTGCCAATTTCTGTTTTTTTTCAATATTTGTAAAAATTTTTACGTAGTAAGGAATTGCCGTATATTATTCATTTTTTTTTCATGTTTATGTGTTAGAAAGTGTGCCTTGATGGTTGGGCTAACACGTGCATGTCTTTTTTTTTATCTGAGATGCCGTATATTAGAATGTTGGGCATTTTACCGCGAGTGCCCCTTTTTCATTTTTTTTCATTTTTTTGCCAAGTCATTTTTCCGTAAGATATTGCCAAATAGTGTCGTAAAACTTTTGCTTTTTTAGTGTTGGAAAGTGTGTCTAGATGATCTAGCTACCCATGCGTGACTTTGTTTTTGTCAGATACGACGTAGTTATTGGTATATTGGGTATTTAACTGCGGTTGCCAATTTCTGTTTTTTTTTTTCAATATTTGTAAAAATTTACTACGTAGTAAGGAATTGCCGTATATTATTGATTTTTTTTTCATGTTTATGTGTTAGAAAGTGTGCCTTGATGGTTGGGCTAACACGTGCATGTCTTTTTTTTATCTGAGATGCCGTATATTAGAATGTTGGGCATTTTTCCGCGAGTGCCCCTTTTTATTTGTTTTGCATTTTTTTGCTTAGTCATGTTACCGTAAGGAATTGGCAAGTAGTGTCGCAAAACTTATACAGTGATACCTCGGTACTCGACCATAATCCGTTCGAGATCCGTGTTCGACCTCCGATTTGTTCGAGTACCGAATTTTTTTTCCCCATAAGAAATAATGGTATATATTCTATTCCGTTCCCAAGCACTCGAACAGGCCCAAAATATTAATAAAACGTGTACCTAAACAACAATAATTATCTAAATGTGTATGAAATTGGTCAGAAAATCCTATAAAACAATTTTAAACCATTTACTGTACTAAAATAAAACAATTTTAAACCATTTTCTGTACTGTAGTGAACATACCTTTGAGCAGCGGTTCGATGGCATACAGGGATGGATGTGGAGAGGATGGAAGGGGGAGGTTACTGCTTGGAAGGAGAGTCCCCTTCCATGATGTGGCGGGGTAGTTCTCCTTCAGGAGTTGTTTCTCTCTCCAATGAAAGGGTGGGCAGATCTATTTCAGGGGTTTCTTCTCTTCTTTGTCTCTTCTTTGGAGGAGAAACAGGCTTTGATGTAGCAGCTTTCTTTTCTTTTGTGAAAAACTGGTCTATTGTTAATTGTTTCTTCCTCCTCTGCAGTATTCTTCGAAAATGATGAATACCTGTTCTATTACGAATACCTGTTCTATTACGAAACTTTTCAAACCAACCCCTGCTCGCTTTAAATGTAAATGAATCACTTTCACTGGTACTCGGACTTTTCTTCACTAATTCTTCATAGATATGCAACGCTTTTTCACAAATGAACGCTTCACTAACACTTTCCCCGGCCAACTGTTTTTCTTTAATAAATATTAAAAGCAACTTTTCCATCTCCTCAATCACTTGTGGCCTTTGCTTAGTTACCGCCGTAACTCCCGTTGCAACATTCGCCTTCTTAATCATTTCTTTATGCTTTAAAAACGTAGAAATGGTCGACTTCGCCATTCCGTATTCTACCGCTAAATCGGACACTCGTACACCATTCTCATATTTCGCTATAATTTCCTTCTTCAACTCGATCGTTGTTCGCACTGTTTTCCTCTTCTCCTTCCCCTTAACACTCATTACTTTCTTGGGACTCATTATGAAAGCTAAAAAAGCAATTAAAAGCACTGAAAATCACTAAATCACAACGAATGCTGATCGCGCGTTGTCTGAGTGACGCTCTCGAGAGAACTGATGCTTCCCGAACAAGCGAGAGTGGCCGAGATGGCGCGATCATCACAAAGCCCATGCGGTCGTCACGTGTTCGGCTGGTCGAGTACCGAATTTTTGGTCGAGCACCGCAGCAAAAATTTCTCGAAAATTTTGGTCGAACTCCGAATTGTTCGAGTATAGAGTCGTTCGACTACCGAGGTATCACTGTATTTTTATAGTGTTGGAAAGTGTTTCTAGATGATCTGGCTACCCATGCCTATTTTTTTTTTAGCCAGATATGGCGTATATATAAGTATGTGTTCGATTTTCCTGTGATTGCCATTTTTTCGTTTTTTCCCATTTCTTTCAAAATTACTACGTACTAAGGAACTATCACAGAGTAATGATTCATTTATATGTTTATTTGTCGGAAAATGTGCCTTGATGGTTTGCCTAGCACGTGGCTGAAATTTTTTTTTTCTGAAATGCCGTATATTAGAATGGCCATTTTTCCGCGAATGCCCCTTTTCATTTGTTTTGCATTTTTTTGCTTAGTCATGTTACCGTAAGGAATTGGCAAGTAGTGTCGCAAAACTTATAATTTTATAGTGTTGGAAAGTGTTTCTAGATGATCTGGCTACCCATGCCTATCTTTTTTTTTAGCCAGATATGGCGTATATATAGGTATGTGTTCGATTTTCCGGTGATTGCCATTTTTTCGTTTTTTCCCATTTCTTTCAAAATTACTACGTACTAAGGAACTATCACAGAGTAATGATTCCTCTAGATGTTTATTTGTCGGAAAATTTTGTTTACTTCTTTTTTGATTGAATATCATCAAATTTTTTTAGCTAAAATATTATATTGTTTCACATTTTTGTTTTTTTTCGATTTTATTTCCCTTCAAAAAATTTTCTTTGGGTCAGAATTTTAATTTTAAAGTCGTAAAATAATCGACAATTATCCAGCAACCCACCATACAATTTTTATGCATATCCAATAATAATTAGATTAGTAAATAACACCTTGAAATTGACATACCCTTCCTACATATCAAGTGGCAGATTAGGGAGTCTGAGTCAGTGTGGTTAACGGCCATTTTGTGGACATATCCGAAGCGTAAGTTGCCCTATCTATATATATTCTTGTTCCCTATAGAATTTGTGATATTTTGGTATATTTTTACCTGCATAAATATCATATTATATATTAAATAAATGTATTTTTTTACGAAATTTCTAAGTACTCAAAAAATTACCTTTAGATATGGCCCCTGATATAAATGTAATTTACAAAATAATGAAGATTTTTTTACATATTTCTATTTTAGGATAACATATGTTTATTCCCTAAAAAAATTAGCCACTTCCTATTTCATTTGGGTACCCCAAAAAATTCATGAAATTTGGACAAATTTTTTTGGCCAAAAAAAGTTACCCTTTTTTTCTCATTTCAGATCTTCACCTCCATGGGTCTGACTTCATCCAAAATACATCAAGATGTGTCCTAAACATTCAAGAATCAATTCTTAAAAGGATTTGTGTATATATGTATAAATTTTTTTTTTATGAATTTTTATGTCAGGTCTTTTTTTTCTACTTAATTTTTTAAAATATTTATAATAAATAGTTTTTCTGCAGATGAGTAGCATTTATCTTTACAGTTGTTTTAAGCATTCATTGAAGTTTTTTTTTGGCAAAAGAAAAAAAAGAGGTTACTGCAAAAACTGATTTTTCAAGAATTTTTTTTGGCGTCGGGGTCGTTCGCGTCAGAGTATACCCTTAAAGGGGTGTCCGAGGAGCGTACCTATCCAGGGTTAACTAGATACAAAGTCATTGCTAGGAGATTGCAAGATCTTCACCAGATACGAAGTCATTGCCTGGAGACTGCAAGATCTTCACTAGATATGAAGTCATTGCTTGGAGACTGCAAGATCTTCACTAGATACAAAGTCATTGCTAGGAGACTGCAAGATCATATCTTGATACAAAGTCATTAGGCTACTTGGAGACTGCAAGATCTTAACTAGACCCAAAGTCATTGCTTGAAAACTGTAAGACCTTAATTAGATACAAAATCATTGATTGGAGACTGTAAGACCTTAATTAGATACAAAATCATTGATTGGAGACTGCAAGATCTTAACTTCCTCCAAAGTCATTGCTTGGAGACTGCTTGATCTTAAATAGCTACTAAGTCATTGCTTGGAGACTGAAAGATCTTACTAGATACAAAGTTATTGCTTGGAGACTGCAAGATCTTAATTGGGTATAAGGTCAATAATTGGAGACTGCAAGATCTTAACTAGATACAAGGTCAATAATTGGAGACTGCAAGATCATAACTAGATACAAAGTCATTGCTTGGAGACTGCAAGATATCCACTACATATAAAGCCATTCCAGGGAGATTTGCCAGATCTTAACTAGATACTGTACAAATTCATTGATTGGATACTGTAAGATCTTAACTCGATACAAAGACATTGCTTAGACACTGCAAGATATTAACTAGATACAAAGTCATTGCTTGGAGACAGCAAGATCTTCACTAGATACAAAGTCATTGCCTGGAGACTGCAAGATCTTAACTAGATACAAAGTCCTTGCTTGGAGACTGCAAGATAAGAACTAGATACAAAGTCACTGCTTGGAGACTACAAGATCTTCATTACATACAGTCAGAGCTTGGAGACTGCAAGATCTTAACTAGATAAAATGTTGTTGACTGGAGACTGCAAGATCTTAACTAGATACAAAGTCCTTGCTTGGAGACTGCAAGATATGAACTAGATACAAGGTCACTGCATGGAGACTACAAGATCTTCATTAGATAAAGTCAGAGCTTGGAGACTGCAAGATCTTCACTAGATACAGAGTCATTACCTGGAGACTGCAAGATCTTAACTAGATACAAAGTCCTTGCTTGGAGACTGCAAGATATGAACTAGATACAAAGTCACTGCTTGGAAACTACAAGAACTTCATTATATAAAGTCAGAGCTTGAAGATTGCAAGATCTTAACTAGATACATAGTCATTGCTTGGAGACTGCAAGATCTTAACTAGATACAAAGTTATTGCTTGGAGATTGCATGATCTTAACTTGATACAAATTCCTTAATTGGAGGCTGCAAGATCTTAACCAGACACAAATTATTGCTTAGAGACTAAAAGATCTTAATTGGATACAAAGTCAATGCTCGGAGACTGCAGGATCTTCACTAAATGCAAATTCATTGCTTGGAGACTGCAAAATCTTAACTGGATACAAAGTCATTGCCTGAAGATTGCAAGATCTGCACTAGATACAATGTCATTGCTCAGAGATGGCTAGATCTTCACTAGATACAAAGTCATTCCTTAGAGACTGCAAGATCTTAAATAGATAAAAAGTCATTGCTTGAAGACTGCAAGCTCTTCACTAGACACAAAGTCATTGCTTGGAGACTGCAAGATCTTAACTAGATACAAAGTCAGTGCTTGGAGGCTACTAGATTTTAACTAGATACAAAGTCATTGCTTGGAGACTGCAAGATCTTCACTAGATATAAAGTCAATGCTTGGAGACTACAAGATCTTATCTAGTTACAAATCATTGCTTGGAGACCGCTAAATTTTAACTAGATACAAAGTCATTGCTGGGACACTCCAAAATCTTAACCAGCTACAAAGTTATTCTAAGGCGTTTAAAAGTTCTGTACGAGTTAGGAAGTTATCCTTTGAAGATTAAAAACTCTGATATATAATTAGCTAGAATGATTTTCTTTGTAGATTGATGGCTCTTAACTTGTTGGAAAGTCATTCTTTGGAGACTGAAAGTTAACAAGTCGTTAGGAAGACATGCCTTGGAAATTGAAAGCACTTACCTAGTTGGAATAAATTTTTTTTGGATATTTAAAGATCTCAACCAATTGGATATTTTTGGAAATTGAAAGATCTTTCCTAGTTGACAAGACATTCTTTGGAGATTGAAAAATCTTTCCTAGTTGACAAGACATTCTTTGGAGATTGAAAAATCTTTCCTAGTTGACAAGACATTCTTTGGAGATTGAAAAATCTTTCCTAGCTAAGACATTCTTTGGAGATTGAAAGTTAACTAAGTAGGAAAGTAGTTTCTGGGAGATTGAAAGCTTTCAACTAGTGAAGAAGTAATTATTTGAAGACAGCTCTTAACTAGTTGGTTAGTATTCTAGAGATTAAAATTCCCTACCTAGTTAGAATGTAATCCTTTGAAGATCGAAAGCTCTCGACTAGTTGGTAAGTCTTTCTTATGACATTGAAAGCTTTTAACTAGTTAAGAAGCTTTTCTTTGGATATTGAAAGCTTCCAAATTTTTAGTAGGCCATTCCTTGAAATTAGCAGCTCTCAACTAGTTAGGAATTCAATCTTAAGAGATTGACAGCTTTCATCTAGTTGAAAAGTCATTCCTTGGAGACTTAAACCTCAAAACTAATTGGGAAATCAATCTTAGGAAATTGAAAGCAGGTAACTACTTAAAAAGTCATTCCTTGGTTATTGCAAGTTCTCTGCTAGCTAGGAGGTCCTTCCTTTGAGAGTGAAAACTCTTAACTACCAGTAGTTAGGAAGTAATTTTTTGGATATTGAAAGCTCTCAACTAGCTAGGAAGTCATTCTATTGAGACTGAAACCTCGTAACTAGTTAGGAAGTCCTTCTTTGGAATTTGAAAGCCCTCTCCTACCTAGGAAGTCATTCCTTTGAGACTGATAACACTTAACTACCAGTAGTTAGGAAGTCATTCTTTGGAAACTGAAAGTTCTGTAATAGCTAGGAGGTTATTCTACTGAAAATGAACTCTTTAACTAGTTAGCAAGTCATTCTATTGAGAATGAAAAATCTTAACTAGTTGGTTAGTCATTCTTTGGAAATTGAAAAGTCTTTATTAGCTAAGAAGTCAATCCTTTGAGACTGAAAATTCTTAACTAGTTAGGAAGTCATTCCTTGGAAATTAAAAGCTCTCTACTACCTAGGAAGTCATTCTATTGAGACAAAACTCTTAACTAGTTAGGAAGTCATTCCTTGGAAATTGAAAGGTCCCTACTGGCTAGGAAGTCCTTCCTTTAAGATTGAAAACTTGTAACTACTTAGGAAGTCATTCCTTGGAAATTGAAAGCTCTCTACAAGGTAGAAAGTCACTCTAATGAGACTGAAAACTCCTAACTAGTTAGGAAGTAGTTCTTTGGAAATTAAAAGTGCTATTAGCTAGGAAATCATGCTTTGGAAATTGAAAGCTCTCTACTAGCTAGGAATTCATTCTACTGACACTGAAAACTCATAACTAGTTATGAAGTCATTCCTTGGAAGTTGAAAGGTCTCCACTAGCTAGGAAGTCATTCTTTTGAGACTAAGAACTTAAAAAGTTAGGAAGTCATTCCTTGGAAATTGAAAGGTCTCCAATAGCTAGGAAGTCATTCTATTGAGACAAAACTCTTAACTAGGTAAGAAGTCATTCCTTGGAAATTGAAAGCTCTCTACTAGCTAGGAAGTCATTCCTTTGAAACTGAAAACTCTTAACTAGTTAGAAAGTCATTTCTTGGAAATTGAAATGTCTCTACTGGCTAGTAAGTATTTCTATCGAGACAAAACTCTTAACTAGTTAAGAAGACTGAAAACTCTAAACTGGTTAGAAAGTCAGTCCTTGAAAATTGAAAGTTCTCTACTACCTTAGAAGTCATTCTATCGAGACAAAGCTCTTAACTAATTAGAAAGTCATTCCTTGGAAATTGAAAGCTCTTTACTATCTAGGTAGTCGTTCCTTGAAAATTGAAGTCTTTACTAGCTAGGAAGTCATTCCTTTGAGACGGAAAATTCATATCTAGTTATGAAATTTGAAAGCTCTCTACTAGGTAGGAAATCATTTTATTGAGACAGGAAACTCTTAATTATCAGTAGTGAGGGATTCATTCCTTTGAGATTGAAAACTCTTAACTGGTTAGGAAGTCAGTCCTTGAAAATTGAAATGTCTCTACTAGCTAGTAAGTCATTCTATCGAGACAAAACTCTTAACTAGTTAGGAGGTCATTCCTTGGAAATTGAAAACTCTCTACTAGTTAGAAATTCATTCCTTTGAGACTGAAAACTCTAAACTGGTTAGAAAGTCAGTCCTTGAAAATTGAAGGTTCTCTACTACCTTAGAAGTCATTCTATCGAGAAAAAACTCTCAACTAGTTAGGAAGTCATCCCTTGGAAATTGAAAGCGCTTTACTATTTAGGTAGTCGTTCCTTGAAAAATTGAAGTCTCTATTAGCTAGGAAGTCATTCCTTTGAGATTGAAAATTCATATCTAGTTATGACATTTGAAAGCGCTCTACTAGGAAGGAAATCATTTTATTGGGACTGGAAACTCCTAATTATCAGTAGTTAGGGAGTCATTCCTTTGAGACAAACTCTTACCTAGTTAGGAAGTCTGTCCTTGAAAATTGAAGGTTCTCTACTACCTTAGAAGTCATTTTATTGAGACAAAACTCTTAACTAGTTAGAAAGTCATTCCTTGAAAATTGAAAGGTCTCTACTAGCTAGGAAGTCATACCTTTAAGACTAAAAACTCTTAACTAGTAAGGAAGTCATTCTTTGGATATTGAAAGCTCTCTACTAGGTGGGATGACATTCTATTTAGACTGGAAACTCTTAACTACCGGTAGTTAGGAAGTTATTCCTTTGAGACTGAAAAATCTTAACTAATTAGGAAGTTATTCCTTGGAAATTGAAGTCTCTACTAGCAAGGAAATCATTCCTTTGCAACTGAAAACTCTTAACTAGTTATGAAATCATTCCTTGAAAATTTAGAACTCTACTATCTAGGAAGTCATTCTATTGAGACTGAAAACTCTTAACTAGTTAGGAAGTCATTCCTTGGAAATTGAAAGGTCTCTACTAGCTAGGAATTCATTCTATTGAGACAAAACTCTTAACTAGTTAGAAATCATTCCTTGGAAACTGAAAGGTCTCTAAAAGCCAGGAAGTCATTGTATTGAGACAAAACTCTATACTAGTTACGAAGTCATTCCTTGGATATTGAATGCTCTCTACTACATTAAAAGTCCTTCTATTGAAACAAAATTTTTAAGTAGTTAAGAAGTCATTCCTTGGAAATTGAAGGGTCTCTACTAGCTAGGAAGTCATTCTATTGAGACAAAACTCTCAACTACTTGGGGAAGTCACTTCTTAGAAATATAAAGGTCTCTACTAGGTAGGAAGTCATTCCTTTGAGACTGAAAACTCTTAACTAGTTAGGAAGTCATTCTTTGGAAATTGAAAACTCTCTACTAGGTAGGAAGTCATTCCTAAACTTATGAAGCCCATGGAGATTAAATGTCTCAACTAGTTAGGAAGTCACACTTTAAAAATTGAAACCTCTTAACTAGTTGGGAAGTCATTCTTTGGAAACTGAAAGCTCTCAACTAATTAGGAACTCTTTTTGAGACTGAAAGCTCTTACATATTTACAAAGCCATCTTTTGGGTATTAAAAGCTCTCAAATAGTTAAGAAGTCATTTTATGGAGATTAAAAGCTCTTAGCAAGTTAGGAAGTCATTCTTCAATGATTGAATGCTATTAGATGTCATTCTTTGGGAACTGGAAGCTCTTAAATTGCTATGAGACATTCTTTGTAGGGTTGAAGCTCTCAACTCATTAAGGAGCCATTCTTTTGAAATCAAAAGTTCTAAAATATTCAGGAAGTTATCCTTTTCAGACAAAAAAAAACAGCAAATTGCAAGATAAGAAGAGAGAGAGAGAGAGAGAGAGAGAGAGAGACAGAGAGAGAGAGAGAGAGAGAGAGAGAGAGAGAGAGAGAGAGAGAGAGAGAGAGAGAGAGAAGATTTGGGGGACAAGACTACATTAAGAAGTTTCTTCATTCTATCAAGAATGTATTATTAAAATCATCATCATCATCATTATTATTATTATTATTATTATTATAATTATCATTATAAAAATTATTATTATTGTTTGAATTTTTAAATCTTCTGTTTATTTACATGTTAATGCCACACAAATCTGTTAACTTTTAGAATAATTTTCTCTATACTTCAAACAAATAAAAGTTTCATGGCAAGAAAATTCCAATCAAAAGACTTTAGGAACAAAGTAAAAAGTAAGTATTAGACTATGGCTTTGCCATTAGACTTTGTGCCACATTATCTATGCTCTCTGTTCTATCAGTGTTAAGGATATTCAATTACAAACATTAAACAACATTAAGTTTTTGTAACACACCTGGGTAAATGTGTTTGCTCCAATCACTGTAGGCGGTGGTGGTGGTGGTGGCTGAAGGGTTTTGACCAGGCCAACTTCTGGAGGACCAGAAATTTCGGCCTCAAATCTGTAAAAGTAATGCAAGTTATAGGCAAAAAATCATCACTCTCAAAACCATCCCACATAAGCCTCATCAGCTAATGCAAACATATTAAAAAAAGAGCAATATTTATCATCAAAATGTTTATATTTTAACTATGAAAAAAAGGAAAATAAGAGATTTGGTTCTTCCTTAAATAGCTACCATTAATATTTTTCATTCATGCAAAACCAACAGTGTGCATCACTTTCACAATAAAGTTATGTAATTACACTTGGAAACAGTTAAAAAATAATTGTGGTGTGGATACAATCCTGTATTCAGCAATACACTCATGATCTATAGTGTTTTAGGTTAAGTCAGTTGGAGGAAGGGCATGGATAACAAATTTCCCTGCTAGTCTGATATGGCTTGTAAGCATAACTTAGGTAGTAAGCTGGCCAGGGCACCAGTCACCCATCGAGATACTACCACTAGAGAGTTATTTGAACTTTTGACTGGCAAACAGTACTACATTGGATCCTTCTCTCTGGTTACAGCTAAATTTTCCTCTGCCTACACATACACCAAATAGTCTGGCCTATTCTTTACACACTCTCCTCTGTTATCATACACCTGACAACACAGATTACCAAACAATTGTCATTCACTCAAGGGGTTAACTACTGCAATCTAATTGTTCAGTGGCTACTTTCCTCCTGATAAGGGTAGACGAGACTCTTTAGCTATGGTAAGCAGCTCTTCTAGGATAAGGACACTTCAACTTCTCCAAAATCAAACCATTGTTCTCTAGTCTTGGGTAGTGCCATAGCCTTTGTGCCATGGTCTTCCACTGTCTTAGGGTAGGGTTCTCTTACTTGAGAGTACACTCAGGCACACTATTCTACCTTATTTCTCCTCCTCTTTTTCTTTAAGTTTTCATAGTTTATATTTGAAAGCCCTATTTTAATGTTGCTATTACTTTCAAAATATCTTATTTTAATTACTTCTCTTATAGAGCAATTATTTCTTTATTTACTTCCTCACTATGCTATTTTTACCTGTTGGAACCCTTGGGCTTATATCATCCTTCTTTTCCAACTAGTGTTTTAGTTCAGCTGGTTGTATTAATAACATAGATTTGCTAATCACATAAGGAGTCTTAGTATGAAATTAAAAATAAAGGGTCAAGTATGAGAGTAGAAAATAATATCCAATCAACTGCAAATTCACTAAATGAAATGGTCAGGGGCAGTAGGATTTTTTTTTTTTTATTTAGAAATATGGGGGGAGTGCTGGTGGTGAGTAAAAAAAATTCTGAAGCTTTGAAATAGAAAATCAGACATCAAACTACTCTATACCTATCAAAAAGTAATACACTCCATTAATAAATTACTTCCACACCAAGAAAAAATAAAGTTATCTAGCAAATGTATGTAGAGTAAGTACTAAGGTTACAATAGAAAACCGCTCCTACATGTAACTCTGGTTTTGACGTATGTGAGAACTCATCTAGGCTAAATGCAGTACTGTGTGCCTGTATTAAAGATATGATCTAGGATATAAAAATACACTTTATGACATGAAACATATCTATGACTAAAAAACACATGGATGACATAAATGTAGAATGATGAAACAAAAGCAGTAGAGATGGGATCTATACTAGAAAGGGCATGATACGCAAGGTTAGTGTAATGATTTTTTTAATTCTTCTTTATGAGTTCTTGCAGTCTAGTCAGATTACGCAAGGTTGGAAGTGTTCCAGAAGGAAGTGCCCAGTCATACCATGTTAGATTGGTAAGGTTGTATTAGAATGTTTCCATTTAATTTCTCAGCCTTGTGACCTTCTAGATCAGGAAAGAACCCAGCATGATAAGCTAGACCAAGTAAGATCATTATCCTTGCTACATTCTTATGCTTAATGCATATTTACATGATTGCTACCAATCACACACCAATGGTTAAGGTGTTATTTATGCACATCTACCCCTGCAAAAGGGTGTACTACTGGACTCACTTTTGGGGGGGTTTCCCAACATCTAGAAACTTAGATTGTTAAATAAAGGGTGCTTGTGAAAGACAAAAATTGGTCATTTACACTTACAATAGATCAGAATATTGGTCATAAATGCAAAAAGCAAAGAATAACCTATTAAAAAAACATATTACAAGTATTTGGAAAGAAATTTAAGTATCATACTATGAAGTATCACTTTACTGTACCAACTATTTCGTAAACACTTACCAATGCGTCTGCACTATTAAACTGAGATACCTCATGTTTCCCCCTTTCCTAACCAAAAACGACAAGTTCTTACTCAACAATAGGTATCCAAAGCTCCTGCACACCTAAACTTATCCAAACTGTTGTAAGACGCGGTTAGATTTTGTAGTTTTAAAAGTCCAGAGCAGCAATCAGAATAATCAATTACCTGAAATGCTTTAACTTCAGAGTTCTTTTAGGTCAACAACTTGAATAGTTTTAAGAGTAATAATGACCAGACTCAAAGTGGTAACAGTTATAAGAAAAAAAATGCTGCTGGTGTGTGCCCAAACATAAACCAGAGTTAACACTTGGGGTACTGTTGACACACCGAAGCAAAGCCCTCTTGAATTGGTATATCTTCTCGTGCAGAATGAATCTTAGGTACTTCCTTAATGATTAATGGATAGGGATATAGAAGTATGCATCTTTCAAATCCAACATGATCATGAAGTCTTTCGGTCTGACAGCTAGTCCGACTGTTTGTAGTCTCCATCTTGAACGGTTTTAGCAGGACAAACTTATTCAAGGCCGAGAGGTCAATGACGAATCTCCAGCCTCCAGAGGCCTCTTTTACAAGAAAGAGTCGACAGAAGAAGCCTGGGATTCATCGACGACTTCCTCTTGAGCGCCCTTCTTTATCATGGTCTGGACTTTGTTTCCCTTTTAAAATGTGGGTTTCCAGTCACAACGAACTATAAAGGCTCCAGATAGTACAATATATTTCAAAATTCATTGTAAATTAATCTATTTCAGTAACTGATTACAGTATGTTGAAAATGCTATCAGTTTAGTATATAGCTATTGCTGTTCATCAGAAAGTAAAAATATCCCAGAAATAATGATCCACACAATTGGCGTACACAGCTCATCCATGTACAGCGTACTAGAACAGAGGAGCAGTGAGATTTTGTTTATTTTTGCTTCACCGTGGCTCAAAGCAAAAATCTTTTGAGGAATTTGACATAAATTACAGGTATAGGTAATTATGATACAGTACTTTAATAGTGACCAATGAGGATGGCATGCACAGCATATCCTTGCACCGCTTGCCAAAACAGTGGAACGGTGAGATTATGTTTATTTGAAAGCGAAGCAATCCACAGCGGAGCAAAAACCATCTGAGGGACGTGATATACTTCAATTTCCACCCATTTACATGAGCTATATATTTTCCCACAGGTTATATTGCATGATATGCATTTTTGCCCCTTATTATTTCTGCAAACCCCTCGTATTTGGCATTTAGTTACCCAAAACCCCAATTTTCCACAGGGGCCCCATAAATCTTTTTTATAAGGAGGGGGTAAGCAAACTCTTGAATGTGTGGTTGCCCCAATATTCAAGGTCAGAAACGGATTAAACTCAAGATAGTGAGTATGAAAAATATATAGTTTGTGTATTTGTCCACAAATTAAAGAATTACATATTTACTTTGAATGGTGATGTATTAGACTACATCCATTCAATTAAATATAATGGCTTTCTGACATACAGGAAGTTTGTTCTACAGTACAGTACAGTAATGGTGACTTTTTGGTGGATCAAAAGACTCGAAAGTACATTATATATTATAAATCTGATTTATTGCTTCTGCATTTATAGGAATGGTTGATTTGGCAAACAAATCTTTTCTAAAGATGGTCAAGAATGCAACTGCTGTTTTCTGTAGAAACCGACTATATGTCTCGTTAATTTTCAACTTGGTAAATAGCGTTAATGTTATTTCAAGCATTTTGTAAGCATTGTTTAGAGCCAGTTTTGATTATTGTCTCTTTAAATTACTTATTTACATTAATGCTTGTTGAGTGGTTCTTTAACCGACTGTTTACGCTCATAACTATATTGTGACAGGATTAAGTTTCTGGAGGATCAAGGTTTCTGGTCATTGTCATATTAAAAGAAGTCTTCAAAATGGTAAACACACTTGTCTGGAGATTAGTTTCCTTATACAGTATTGGCTGTTGTATAGTGTAACCTACATACAGGAATGCTGCCTTAAAAAAAATCTAAAGGGCAACTTTTTTGCTGAAACAATTTGTGACTAAACACAGCGTATGTAACTACATTTTATTTGTGTTTTCTTGTAAAATTATATAAATATTCATTGATCTATTTTAATTTTGTGAAATTTCTGCTGTTTCATGTACAACTTATTCATACTTTGGAAACTCTACTTCCATGGCCTTGTCAAGGCATTTTCAAAACTTTCAGACTTTGTATTATTTATCACATTGTAAAAAATTTTATTTTGCATTGTTCAGTTTTTCACCCTCTTTGATTGGTGGAGATTAAATAAACATCAGGTCCTGATACACCTGTTTGTTTCTGCAAAGCCAACGGTTTAAAATTAATGGAATGTGCCAATAAAGGTAATGTTACACAAACACCCTAGTCTACGGTCACCGGTAAAATTATAGAATGATGAAACAACGGTTTGTAGAGAACAAGACTGGTTTGTAATGCATTTTTTGGTGTTTTGAACGTTTATGATAATGATTCCTGCCGGAAATCCATAGATATTGAGTTTCGGTGGGTTGACTACCATAACTGAAAAGCTACGGCTGTGGGCTAAGTATTGTCATCAATTACGTTTGAAAAACCTTAAAATGTGTACAGTACTTGTTGAATTGTGTTGATATTTCAATAAAGTTCCTAAAACTTTGTTTCAGTCAGTCATAATAAAAAAAAACCAGTTACTATAATCAAAAGGGCCTGCTGCTTCCTTCGGTCGCCTTGGTGACCGCTGAGTAGCAGCAGTCGGGTACTCAGCATATGAAACTTCATTTGTGGTGGATAACGGGGAAGGGTGGGCTGTGGTACCCTAGCAGTCCAGCTAAACTTGGTTGAATCCCTCGTCAGGCTGGGAGGAGCAAAGAGAGGAAAAGTGCCCTTTCGTTCATTTTTGGATGTCGGGTACCCCCCAAAATTGGGATAAGTGCCTTGGTAAATAGACAGTAATCAAAACCAAGTAACAGTAATGATAACACTGGAGCTTTTGTTTGCCAGACTTCTGGACGCATAAAAAAACGGAGGTTTTCATCCCATTTTCTATGGAGTCATTTGTAGGCTACCAATGTTCATCGTATTATGAATACCTCCTTTCTTAATTGAGCTAACAATCAATTGGGTTTTGCTCTGCCGTATAATCGCTTCGCTCGCAACTAAAGATTATCTCGCTTCTCCTGTGCTCTGGCAAGCGGATTATGTTTCGCCAAGCTTGTTAACCCCATGAACTAGCATTTTAGAGATATTTATCAATTATACAAACTTACAAGGGTGAATACACATTCAACAAAGGGGTGAGATGTAGCTTTGCGCTTCAGCATCTGCTCAAACATGGACTTGGCTTCCATTTACAATGATCAGACTAAATATATCAAACACACATTTCTAACCTAACCTTTTATTAAAAAATGATCAATAAAATAAGAGCTATGATGATATTGCATATTCCAATATTAGAAATAAATAAAAGTTTTAAAATATAAAACGTTGGGCCCTTTTTTACTGTTTGAATTAGTTAATTATGATAGAAGCACAAGTGGAAAGAGGCTTCTGTGATGTGCTGACGACAAAAGGAGCAAAACGGGTATTCTCTATTAAAATCTGCAACTTCGTTAATAGCGGGGGGTGAATGTAGTTTATCGGGACAGAGCGATATCTTTCTTATTACTAGCCCAATCATTTTTCCTTATGGGGAAGATGTGCTTTACTATGATCCGATATACAGTACCATAATATGAAGTTATTTTGGTATTTTTGTAGTGAATTACATGACAATGTAACCTAGGAAAAAAACTACTGTTTCTTATAGAAAAAATTACGATCTCTTCAAAAATGACACTCGCCGTTGGTAACTCTGTGTACCATACGTCATCGTTGGTAACACTGTTTATTATTGGTTACGTTGCTAATGTTATCGTTCGTTCGTAAGAGAAGTGACACCGTGCATCTCAAAGTTATCCGAATTGGTTGATCTGTTTGTTTCCGATTGAAATGAACATCAAATTCGCTTAATTCACGTTATTTACTATAGGAAAACAATTATATTTCGTTTCCCCAGTATGTTTTCCCCACCCAAAACCCCGAGTTCCCACTGGGGGTCCCCCATTATCGTAGGATATAGGTGTATATATATTTCTGAAACTATTCATTTGCGACCATTCTTCTTCTTCTTGGGGTATTAAAGCCAACACTTGTCGTGCCAACAACAAGTGTTGGCTTTAATACCCCAAGAAGAAGAAGAATGGTCGCAAATGAATAGTTTCAGAAATATATATACACCTATATCCTACGATAATGGGGGACCCCCAGTGGGAACTCGGGGTTTTGGGTGGGGAAAACATACTGGGGAAACGAAATATAATTGTTTTCCTATAGTAAATAACGTGAATTAAGCGAATTTGATGTTCATTTCAATCGGAAACAAACAGATCAACCAATTCGGATAACTTTGAGATGCACGGTGTCACTTCTCTTACGAACGAACGATAACATTAGCAACGTAACCAATAATAAACAGTGTTACCAACGATGACGTATGGTACACAGAGTTACCAACGGCACGTTGACATTACTAAAGATAGTAATGATAGATATTTCCATATATTAAATAATTTCTCCATATAAGTTTTACTCAATATATAAAAAGTACAAAAAGGGCACAGAACCTAACAAACCCACCTAACCTAGCCTAGTAGTATGACAGGTCACAAAATAACATTTGATCTACATCGGACGTTGGCAGCACTGGTTACTGTATTTTTCCATGACACAATCTTTGTAACGGCTCCTCCAAAGTTTATCCAGATATACTGTTTTGTATTTTCTTCCGGTTATTATAATTTTAAGAAGGTAATGTATAGAGAAGAAAAGGCTTGTTTTACGTTTATATATCGATTCCCCAGTATGTTTTCCCCACCCAAAACCCCGAGTTCCCACTGGGGGTCCCCCATTATTGGAGGATATAGATGTATATATATTTCTGAAACTATTAATTTGCGACGGGAACGAGTGTCATTTTCAAAGAGAGCGTAATTTTTTCTATTAGAAACAGTAGTTTTTTCCTAGGTTACATTGCCATGTAATTCACTACAATGAAACCGTTATTTTATATTTTCTAAGTTCAGCCCAAGAAGGGGGTCAAGGGGCTTGCCCCCAGCTAGGGGTTGTGACCTGGGAACTATTAGGTTCGGTTAGGTTGGGTTTGTGGGGTTTGTATGATAGCGACAGTGGTTGGAAGGTCACAGGGGGACGTTACACCCCCCCCCCCCCTTAGGTCATTAGGAAGGTAAGGACACGGCTTGTAGGTCAGGTTAGGGAGGAAAGTTTGGGTTAGTTGCTGTCCAATTTTCTAGGCGTGTTCCCATAAACTACAAAGGCTCCCCCTAACTAATATTGCACCATTCTATAATTGAACCCGGTAACCTATAGAGATACACTTGGAGTAAATGCCGACTATGAGTTTAATCAAGTTGTATTCTTAACCTAAACTAGGGTAGGCTACACTAAGCCTACCGGTTACAATAACAAAACAGATTTCAAAATCGTATTACAATTCTCTCACTTACCTACTCATCTCATCATCTAACTGACGTTTTTTATCGTGTCTGTTCGCCATGATTGATAAATATTGTGCGGTACAATAAACAATGTTATGTCACTGACAAACGTTTCAGCCTGAGTAGTGCTCTTCTACAAGCATTCGAGTCAGACTAAAAAAAATAGAACAGACTTCATTTCTAGGGATTGCAATAGCTCTTGAGTAATAACTTATATATCCTTTAAATTCTTTATTAATTAAAAATAAACGTGGGCAAGTTAAATTACTCCAATAGGAATTTAATTGAAAAGTCGTATATACACACTGAAAATATTTGGATCGTTGAACGCCACTATTGTAAACAAATCGAGCCTTATGTTCTACTTCTACCCAAAAAAGTAATTGGAAAGTTAAGTCGATAAGAAATGAACCCTTGTGTATCGTGTAACCAAAAGAAACCCTAATAGAAACATACTTTGAATTGAAAATTATATTATGATGGAAAATCAAAGGAAAGAAAAAATATCATTACATATATGAATATATATTAACTAACTAATTGTAGATTACTAAAAAATATATGGACAAGTTATAAGTATGGATAATATCAGATTAGAGTCACTTCAAGAAATGTCTAAAATTATCTCAAGAAAAGAATTGGAATAATCATTAAGGAAAAATGGATAGTTAGTAGATAAAACCTATATGACTCACAAAATACATAGAAAGGAAATTGCCTAAAGAAAAGAAACGCAACTAAAATAGATGCAGAAGAACGTTACAATAACTTATACAACCAAAATAAGGGAAGAAACTTGATGCTACACATAGAGTATGAAAAAATAAGAAAACAATTATGCTACAGTGAGAACAGACAAACCGAACATTTAAAGTCTATGTGAGAAGCAATTAAAACTAAGGCGGTGCATAAAAACAGTTAAGGGAATTAAAACAAGGGAAATCTCAACTTTCAAATGATAAAACGTCGAATCAAGAAAGCAATTAACTATAGCCAAGAAAGACCTGTTCATATATCATAGTGTCAAGAATAACAACAATCAGAACAAATCTAAAACAATTCTTACGTAAAAAAAAAAAAAAAAAAAAAAAAAAAAACTACATCCATCTATTTAGACTAAAAATATCGTAGGAATGGTAAGAGACAAAGTAGAACATAATTATGGCAAGCAATGTCTTGAAAAGGAACTCCACGAAAGGAGGAGAATAACTGACTATATATATATATATATATATATATATATATATATATATATATATATATATATATATATATATATATATATATATATATATATATATATATATATATATATATATATATGTATATATATATATATATATATATATATATATATATATATATATATATATATATATATATATAAACTGATTGCTGATTGTAGATAGAGAAACAAAACGTCGTGCAGTTAACTCCACTTAATGACGAAAACTATAGAAATAACAATGAAACATAATAACATAGTAACACGTGTCTAGGTGAAATATATCTCAAAGCTATAGAATTACAACAAAACAAACGAAAATAGAAATTACATCATGAATTGGACAAGGGTGTAAGAGCCCAACAATCATAATTATGGAAAGCCTACCCAACAAAGACCTTGGTTATAATGGGAATTATAAAAGGTAGCGATTACTAAAGGCCTGTTTTCTTGTTCTCTGCAATTTTCTTTTATCCTATACAGTAATCTTCTGTTATCTCTTGTTCTACGAGATTGTCTGTTTCCCATATTGCTTTCCTTCAATCCTTTTCACCTTCATTACTGTCCTTCCCTTTCTCGTTTTGTTTTTCTTTTTCTCGGAAATTCTTATCGTTTTTCTCACAGCATTTCTTTTTTATCTTATTGACTTTTGTTTCGCCATATTTTGTAGCTACTTCTCTTGTGGATGGTTTTCAAAAGTCAATGATAGACCATAAAGGTCAACAAAGGTGGTCTAAATGAATTCAATCATTAATAATTTGACTGCCTGGTTAATCAAACTTTGTAGCTTCAGCAGCTTAAGTAGGCCTAATCTGTAGACCATTATAGGCAGTTGTATTAGGTTTGTCTTTGGAATATATTGTACAAGTATTGCAGATCGGTACAATTATTTTATGAGGGCTACATTTATTATCTAGAATTGCCATATTTAACAATTAGAATTTAATATATCATGTTCAGTACAATTATTCTCTCTCTCTCTCTCTCTCTCTCTCTCTCTCTCTCTCTCTCTCTCTCTCTCTCTCTCTCTCTCTCTCTCTCTCTCTCTCTCTCTGGGTTATTCTCGTTTACTTTCGTAAATAAAAACTTTGAAATAGTAGTTGTTCTTATGAAGAAATATAAGTGAAAATAAAACTACATCGTGAAGGAAAATTGCCTTCGTATGAATCTGCAAAGGAAATGGGCAAAATTAGGATAGGATGCAAATTTGGTGAGAGTCACTGTCGTAAGAAGTATGTCTATTTAGATACTAACACAAGTGATGCAATTATATAGAAAATGCGATGGTTCTGTCCTTAGTGCGTCGATGAAGCTAAAATTACAATGAAAGAAAAAAAAAAACAGCAGGATGTGGAGACGAAAATCTAAAAAAAAAAAGGTGGGTGGGGGGAGACCTATAGAAGAAAAACGTTGCAATGAGAAAACATGAAGCATTAATGACTGAATTTGAATACAGCATTGAAAATGTCACTGTTGCCTCGGCGGATCTTATACACGGGCTACTGGCCCAAAAACAGTGTTATTGAGAAAGTTAATAGTCTAGAATATTGAAGCCATTAAGTTAACATTTCAAACACTGAAGGTTCCCCCAAAATTAGAAAATAACTTATGCTGAAAAGGTTAAGAAAAAATGTAATAGTAACCAAATCAACACAAGCATCAACTAAAATGAGCCACATGAGAAGTTAAGTTGAAAAAACATTCAGAGATAAACCAATTCTTGATAGGAGATCTACTAAAAAATGGAAATGTTGCAAAATTCGCTAATGTCAGGATTACAGACGAAGCAGTGAATAAGTTACAAATAAGATTACGGATAATAAAACGGGAAAAAAAATAGAAAAATCAAACCATAGATATGTAATGTATTCAGTGATGAATGCGATATAGTTAATGCTTTAATTCATAGGAATCGGTGTTTGGATCCGATTCAGAATGTAGAGGAGAAGCTAAGTCTGTCATTCAAGAAAATTTCAGCACGTGAGACTACCCACTTCAAGCTGAAATGTGATTCTGAAGTTCCGAGGGCTTTCATGATTATAGTGACAAAGTTATGTTGTGATGAGGCACGTATAATATACGTGATAGGTACATGCGATCACCTGTGTCCACTGTCAAAGGGAAGAACATTTTGAAAAGGTCCGTAAGTTCAAGACAGATGATAAAGTGTGTTGAGAATGTGCAGGAAATCATGACACCAAAGAACGTAAGTAGCAAGAAGTAAAATGTATACTTTGCACTAAGTTAAAACAAATAAATCATCATATAAGGAATTCTGGATATTGCAAAGCTTTGAATATGGAACACAGAATACGGATCATGTATGCTAAGGACGTCATAAATTGTAGATATGTGAATAATTACTTTGTTAGTAATTAAACCATTCGAATAGGAAAATTGATAAATGAGAAATATTTCACTATACTAGAGATGAGATATCTGATTCTGAAATATGGCTAAAAGATTTTATCAAGGATAAATCAGCTAAAATGACCTCCAATGCATATGTTTTCTTTCCTATTCCGAGTGAGGGTTGGGCTTTTCGCTCTCGGAGACCATTCAAATCTCAAGATAATAAAAAGAACTAGAGTAATATGTTTTGATAATATGGAAATAAACTTTGCACACAAAATTATCTGCTGGAAAGGATGGATGATAACAAATGTGGTATATTTATATTACTCGATATTTGTGCTATTATTGATACAATTGTGCACAAACTGCTACTAAATAATTTACGGTCCATTGGTAGTGAAAATCAAGGTTTTGAGTATCTAAAAGAATACTTCGTTGACAGAAAGTAGTGTGTACGAGTTAGATAATCACTCATCTTATGAACCAATAAGCAGGGTGTTACCCCCGTGGAAGTGTACTAGGTCCAATCTTATTTTGTATCTATACTATAGATCTATCAAAAGTGTCACATAGACATGAAGTAAAGTTTAAACTATTTGCAAATGATACACAATTTTACTACTCAATAGATTATATTGATGATACTGCTGAAGCTCTGATGAAAGTTAAACCACTTAAATTAAATGAAAATAAAATTGAGTTTATAGTGGTAGAAAAGAAAAGAAAAAAAATAACTTAGGTGACATCAAAATAAATGTTAATAACATCCTGGTTCCGATATCTAGTAGAGTTTGTGAGGGTGGTGTTACACTCGAGCGTAAAACAATAACGTATGAACAACGTATGCAATTTTCGGAGAAATTGGTCATACGCTCAACTTTTCAATGTTGAAGCCAAATTGTTGTTGATGACAATATGAGTAGCGAGTTGCTGGTGTTAACTGAGCATATAGACAGCGTTTAGGTAGTGTATGCCTAGCATATGTGAGGTGATGTTGATTTCAGTTGGACGTATACCAACATGTGAGTAATGTATGGCTGTTTGTGCATAATGTATGAGAGCGTATGCTTAAGGTCAGCCTAGCGTATGAGAAATGTTCCCATAGTGTCCATAGATAGGGGGTATCACGTGAATAGTGTCATTCTGCCAGGTAAAATTCAAACTGTCAAGATGCCAAAACACAAAGTGAAGAAAGTTAAACTTGCTGATGTGCATTTTCCTTCTTGGCCCCCTCCTCTTGTACCATCATGTGAACCTGTGTCTGTGCTTCATGAACCTGCTGATGTTGTTCTTGTTTCCACTGCTGGTGCTGATCCTGATTCAGATCCAAATTTTGTTGTTCTTCTTCCCTCATCCCAAGATGTGCATGACAGTGCAGGGTATAGTTCAGATGCAGTAACCATTGTCAGAAAAGGATCAAAGGATCCTTCTCCTTCATCTTCCCCTTCTTGCCTGCCTCCACATCATCCCGCATAAAAAAAGAAGAAAAAGACCAAACAGAGAGACTGGAGACTGAACATTCAAGAGGAGGACATGCTGCTGGACTTTATAAGAGATAATCTCATCTTCTGGAATGTAAAGAGGTCAGACTGCAAGAGGAAAGACAAGAAAGAGAAGTTATGGCAGCAGAGGGCTGACTTGATGGACAAGACTTCTGTGTCTTAGAGACACAAACACTCAGTTGGACAAAAAGAAGAGTGGGGATCCTGGTGTCCAATTTACTGAGAGGGAGGACTGGATCTTCACAGTTTGCCTTCCTGAAAGGTGTGCCCCGGCATCGTCTAGAGTCACTCCAAAGTGTAAGCACAATTATTACATACACTTATTAATTATTGCAGGCTATAAGTAATTGCATACAAATATAAATTGTTACATAAATAATTAAAACACTTATTAATTTTTGTATAAATATTGCATGTTCTGAACAGGGACATTAAGATTTTATAGTGCTAATTTTGATGACTGTTTGCAGGTACATATATGTTAATGTATAATTCATATTTCCAGGTAACTTTGTATAAAATAGCACGAATTTTACTTAAGATTTTTTTTACTGTGTGTCTTATCAGGATGAAGAAAAATATACAGCAAAACAGGAGACACCTGGGGGCCGCTGTAACTGCGTGTGCTGAGATGGTCCAAGATGATACAGCTGCTACCATGACCTTCACATCATCAACTTCCAAGAAAAAGCCAAAGGATGTTGACAGTGACATACTAGAGACCTTGCAGAAGAGATTTGAAGAATCTTGTAGTATATTGAATGACATCTTCAAAGATTAGCAGCTTCTAATGACCACTAAGACAGCATTTGCCAACTATATAAGGGACAGCCAACTAACGATTTCCAAGTCGAACTACAAGAAGGCAAGGTGTAGTATCAACCATCTGCTGTCTGAGCTTATGGAAGACGATGGTGGTGATGACCTGCCAGCTAGCACTGCCACTGCTACTGGTCTGCTCCTGTACATCAACCTTAGAAGCTTGTACAACTGTATCCAGTGAGGCCAAATTCGGTATTGGTGATAGGTGATGATGTCTTGTAGATGAAGACAGATGATTGCAGAGATGGAGAAGTAAAATCCCGAGTCGTAAATTGCATTTATTCCATGCAGCAAGGGGTTATGAACAGTGGTGCTCTGCAAGGTGTACAGCTCGTGCCAAGAGAAGCAAGAAGACTATCTATGCACATGCACGGAGTGCTGACAGCGCGACTCATGCGCATGCATTTGTAACGGACAGAATTTAGGAATTGTAAAGGGTGCATATATGAAAGATAATATATACAATAAAATGTATCTAATATAAAATTATGCAGCCAGCTGCGTAAATGGCACAAGGCCCTTGTACACTATGTAGGCCTGTTTAATCTTGGGGACCTGCGGGAAGTTGTGGAGGGAATTGATGACTTTTCCATGTCAGAGCTAGGGACCACAGGGAGATCAGAGTTGGGAACTTGATTGGGACTGGGCAATGGATACAAGAAGCGACAGTTCCGACATAGCATTCCACCACTAGGGAGGCGAATTTCGTACTTGCGTGATCTCGTGCCACCCATGATAATCCTGATCTTGTCCCACCTATGGGATGTTGGGTCCTGAAGACAGACATGTTGGCCCACATTCAGTCTGGGCAGGGAACGGGCGTGAGCGTCGTAGTTGCGTTTCACTTGAGCTGCTCTGGCAGCAGCTCGTCGGTCACAATCATGGGCCTTTTCTTGCCAACATTCCATGAATGACTGAGGATGGGCGGGGGACCATACAGGATCTGGGCAGGAGAGCGACCAGAGTGGTTAGGCATGTTTCGTAACTCAAGGAGGCCACGATCAAAAGCCTCACAGTCAGTGTTTCCTGAAGGGGCTGTTTTGAGGATCAAGTGCTTGACAGCTTTGACTGCAGCCTCGGCATGTCCATTAGACTGCGGGTAGTGTGGCGATGAAGTTATGTGGTGTACACCCCAATGCTCTGTGAAGTCGGCAAACTCTCTGCTGGTAAACTAGGGTCCTCCATCGGTGCGTAGGCGCAGGGGGACGCCTACCTCTCTGAAGTAGCGGCAAAAGTGCCGTATGGTTGAGGAGGCAGTGGTGTTGCCCTTGCAAGGGACGACCACAGGCCAGCCGGAGAGGCGGTCAGCGACAACTAGAAAGGACTTCCCCTCTACCTGGAAGAAATCCGCTGATACCGACTCAAAGGGCCTCGATGGGTGGTCATCGTTATGAAGAGGTTCCTGCTGTTGGCTTGGGCGTAGGACTTGGCAGGGCTCACAGGCGGCAACGGTGTTAGCAATGTCAGAGTCTATCCCAGGCCAGAAGACAGTTTGTCGAGCTCGACGTTTAGTGGCTTCAACACCTCGGTGGCTGTCGTGGAGTTTGGCAAGTGTGTGGCAATGTAGAGCAGCAGGAACTATTATTCTGGCACCGTAGAGCACGAGGGTGCCGTCAGTAGAAAGGGTTTCTCACAGCTTCCAATACGGTAGCAAAGAAGCATGTAGGTCGTACTGATTCGTGGGATATCCGGACACAATGCAATCACGAAGGTGGACGTAGTCAGGGTCGGCCTGCACTGCTGTTGACATGTCCTGTAGAGTTCGGTCGGCGTTGATGATTGTGGCATCCTCTTCTTGGGAGGCTATTACGACGTTGATGACAGACCTGACGTGTGACGTTACTTCACCACAGCCAATCATATTCTCGGACGTTGTGTAGCTGACAGGTGCGCGCGAGAGTGCATCTGGAATGCATAAAGACTTGCCAGCACACCACATTGCAGTAAACTGGTATTGTGACATACGTTCCTTCATTCGCTGGAGCTGTGGGTTTTCGATCATTTCCAGCGTGTAGCTGTTGATAATGGGTACTAGTGGACGATGGTCTGTTTGCAGAGTGAAGGATGGCAGTCCTTGGAGGTACAAACGGCACTTTGTGAGAGCCCAAGATACAGCAAGCATCTCCAACTTGATTGCCGCATACCTCGTCTCGGCGTCTGCGAGAAAACGGGATCCACACTGGACTACTCGGAGACTTCCGGAACCATGGTCCTGGAGGAGAGCGTAGCCTATTCCGTAGAGACGAGATGCATCAGTCTGCAGAATGGTTGGCAAAGTTGGATCAAAATACGCTAGAACTGGAGGGCTGCTTGAGAGTGCTTGCTTCACACATTTGAAGGCATGGTCGAGGTCCGGTGTCCAAATAAAAGAGCGCTTAGGGCTTATGAGTGGGCGTAGGGGCTGTGCAGTCAGGCAGTCAGGGCGATATCTGGAGTGAACTCTGCCAGTTGGTTAACTAACCCCATGAAAGAACGTAAGTCCGTCAAGTTGGAAGGCGTGGGAAAGTCTTGCAAAGTTGTAACTCTTCCTCGATCGGCAGCTATTCCTTCTTCGGAAAGGGTGAATCCACAGAAATTTACTCGGGTCTTCGCTACTACGAACTTATCTCTGTTGAGAGTGATGCCGTTTTTGCCACAGTGAGCAGTGAGTGAGTAATTCATGGATCCTGTCATAATGTGACAGTAAGTCGTCGTCAAAGATGAGAATGTCATCGACAATCTTGACACATTTCTTCATACCCTGGAGAGCTACGTCGCCGCGGTAACAGTAGGCGTCGCCGGTGACAGCAAAGCCCATAGGTCCTCGGCAATGCTGGAAGCGTCCATAAGGGGGTAATGAAAGTGGTGAGATGACGGTCCTCCTCCGCTAGCTCGATCTGCCAGTAGCCGTGTAGAGCGTCCGCAGTGGTGAAGAATTCAGCTGTGGGATCGACGGTACAGACAGCAGCTATGGGTGTGGGCGAAGGGTGGGCTGGTCTGGAGACTTGAGTGTTCAGCTTGGTGAGATCCACTGTGATGCGAACTCTCTTCGCCTTTGGGACGACAACTAGAAGGTAGCACCATTCCGAAGGCTCGTCTTCACAAGATTTAATGATACCCTGCTGGACCATAGAATCTAGTTCTATCTTGACAGGTTCGCGGAAAGCATAGGGGATCTGCCATGGGGTGTGAATGGCGAATGGAGCAGCGTCCTCTTTAAGGTAGATTTTCATTGGAGGTCCTGCCATCGACCTCAGTGGAGCTTCTTTAAGGTCCTCCTTAGACACAAGCACATCAGGGAAGGTTCTAAGGAAATATTCTCGGGCCTCAGCAGGGGTCGAGTTGGCATGGAGGGGTAGCTCCTTACATCGGTTCACGTGGACGACCTGTAGGATGGGCCGTGGAAAGTCTGGTGGTATGATGGCCAACTCCTTGCAGTGTGCATAAGACAGGAGTATTATCTGGATACCTTCATGGACTTGGATCATGGCATGACAGGATTGGTTGGCCAAAGACAGAGTGGCCTTAAGGGTACCTAAAGCTGCTGTCATCTGTGATCCATCTGCTGTGAGTGTCACTGAGGTGGCAGAACGTTGTAGCTCGTTCCTGGTGATTTGAAGCAGTTCTAAGTGCTGAGGACCCATCACTGATACGTCAGCTCCTGTGTCTGGCAGCATCATAATCTTGGATGTCTCACCATTGTAGGTGAGGTCAAGGGATACGGGTACCAGTGAAGGGCAAGTTGTTTTGGAAAGGGCCTCAACCTTGCGACAATTTGAAGGCCTGCTGGAGGGGGTTGTGGCTGTGGGTGGGCCGCCCTGCTTGGCATTCACCTGCTGTCGGCAACATCTGTCGTAGTGACCCACTCGGCCACAGTGTCTACACGTGGCCTTGTCGGCAGGACACTTTGAAGTCTTCTTCCAGTGTCCCTTGCCGGCACAATTTCCGCATATGCTATCGGCAGCTGGACACTTTTCTGCAGAGCCGTGCTTTTTGTGCAGGAAAAGCAAGAAGTGTTCCTGTTACAGTTTAGGAAAGAAGTAGCACCTTTACTGACATGTCCTTTGTTTTTTTCGTAAGTAGAGACAGCACACAATTTAGAAGGAGGGGCACGTATGGCGGTGGTGGCTGTCCTTGTGGCTTCAAAGGAGCGACATTCATTGACCATGGCGGCCAATGAATCTGAGGTTTCCAGGGCAATAAGTTTTTGTGTGAGCTCCTCGTCTCTGACTCCTATGATGATGATCATCTTAAGCTGAGTTTCCTCACAAACTGCACACTGGCCAGGACAGACATCGATTTCCTCTGCTACGTGCTTCAGTCTGACGTAGAAATCGCCGAAGCTTCCCCTTTCTCTCTGTTTGCAGGAAAGCAGGTCCCTGCGACGTAAAGCTTCATTTCGCAGATTCTTGATGTGTTCCTGAAGAACATTTAAGACTTCCTCCACACTCCGATCTGTCTGGTGGCACGTTGAGTGTGTGTTCCAGTATTCTTTGAGTCTCCAGGCTGAGGCACATATGAAGTTGTATTAGCTGCTTCCTGGTAGGTAAAGTCCCTAGGTCCACCATCACACTGTAGTCATCCCAGCGTCTACGCCATTCCCTAAACACTTGGTATGTGGCATCGGGACGTAAGGGCGGTGGGGTCTGGGCGATGGCTTTATGTGGGAGTGGGTTCTGGGAACTTGAAGGCACTGAGGATTGAGTAGGAAGTTGTTGCGAGTCCGGTGGTGTTGCTTGCTGGTGGGTAGGGTTGACCTTGGGTAGCTGCAACAGGGCGGTGAAACGCTGGGGTTCCTCCTTTCTTCTTAGGTTGTCCTCTTGGCGGCATAGTTCTTCCTCGTGGCGACGTTGATCCTACTCTCTCCGACGTGTAGCCAACTTGGCCTGTCGAGACTCCTCCAGGTACTTGATAAGGAGCTTTAACTCCCCACCTGTAGCTGTTGAAGGCGGTATAGTCAGGTGTAATGAGAGTAAAGGCGGGGTTTCCATCATTGAGAAGCCAGGGGGAGTTCGACGGTCTGTTGGTAAGCCTGGGTGTGAAGGCAACTGGCAGTCTTCATTGTCCTGGTCATGTTGCATATTCACAGACTCGTCTTGATATGAGGTAGTCGACATTACAAAACGTTTTAAGCTGTCACCCACAGTTTAAATGAAAAGATGAAAATATAAAATAGACTTTCAATATTTTTTACTTTAAAAATCACTGTAAATAGAGTGGTGAATGGCAACAGGGGAGGAGCATGGGAGGGCTCCCGGTTGGTGGGGAGGAGCAGCGGGTAGGCTGGGCAGTGGCCACTGGCACTCTGGCAGTGCGTTTCCGGTGATGAAAGAGGGTGGGTGCACCTTAATTTCCTGTGATGAGTAGGGGTAAAAAGGGTTCTTATGTGGGTATGAAGAAGGGCACGACACACAAGAGAAATATTACCCACTAACATAAAATCACTAATACCACACTGCACTAGCACTGCATGAACAGTTCGCAAACAAAGCACAGACACTGTAAAATCCACATGTTGTCGAGGGGAAATGGGCAATGGCGGCTCGATGCAGATGCTGGATTCCGGTGTTCCCTTAAAATGTTGAATGGTTTAGTCACTGCGCCATGGTGATAGGTGATGATTTCTTGTAGATGAAGACTGATGATTGCAGAGATGCAGAAGTAAAATCCCGAGTCGTAAATTGCATTTATTCCTTACAGCAAGAGGTTATGAATATTGGTGCTCTGCAGGGCGTACAGCTCGTGCCAAGAGAAGCAAGAAGACTATCTATGCGCATGCGCATGCGTTTGTAACGGACAGAATTTAGTAATTGTAAAGGGTGCATATATGAAAGATAATATATACAATAATCTTCAGGTATCATCTTGTTTTGGCTCTTCTGGAGAGTATCAAGGCCACATGTGAGGGTACTAAGCCTGTGTGAGGTGCACAGAGCTTCTACAGCTACCTGCACAAGCCATCTTCAGCACCAGTACATATCATGCAGCAGCCAAATATTCCCTGGCAGCTAAGTCATCCCCAGAAGCCAAGTCAGCAGCAGCAACAACAGCAGCCACTAAGTCGTGCCCCAAACCCCATATCTTCAACTTCAAGTTATGTTACCCTGATGCTCAACAGCCAAATCCTACAGTTATCTGGGAGCCAGCAAAATCCTGGTTTGTTAGACCAAAGCCTACCCAACATCAGCATTTGTCAGGGCTGTCAAGATTTCCTGATCTTGCAGATGATGTCTTGAAAACCCCACCAGCGCAATCTACCAGTTAGTGTGCTGCTGTGGTTAAAAACTTTGACTCTAACTGAAATGGGACTTTAAGTTAACTGAGATTTATGATCCATAATAAAACGTTATTTAATATACTCTTTTGCTTGTTTCACGTCTTTAATTAAACGGTTAGAGTCGCACGTGGGTAGCCAGCCCTCCCTTAAATGAAAACACCTAATAAGTTTCCTTTAATGGAAAGATATGATAATTTTCCCTCAATGAAAACACATGATAAGTTTAATTTTTTGGGCCCAAGCATTAACATGTGTCCATAGAGATTAATATTAAAGCTAGTAATATAGTATTTTAGGTCGATATATGGTTATGAACAGCCCCTCTCTCCTTTTTTATATTGTTCACTATCAACTATATACATATAACCAACTATAAATCTACAGTTTAAGAAATACTATTTAACATAATGATACATATGATAGTTTCTGGTGAACATGACCTTTATACAATACTGTTACGACTTTCATCTTCATAACACTGTTATACAATAAAAATCTTTTATTGTTTTCACAATCTAAATAATCTACTGCTGCCATGGAACTACACCTATTTCTAAAATCACCCAGTACTTCAGTAGATTTCTCAGCTTCTGGCCTTTCTTTGAAAAAGTGTTACTGGCAACAACTGTATGTGTGTAAGAAATCCTGCATCCATGCTCCAGGGATAAAGTCAGTATTCCGATTTTATAGATGGTCAAGCTGCTGATTCTGGAATCTAGGGTAGGGTATTCTCATTCAACCATGCAGAGCAATGCAGGCTTTCACTATGATCTTGATAGTATTGGATTTATGTTACATGGTAATGAGTAGAACTCTCTTCTTTGTTGAGACCGTTTTGGTTGTATGGCTTCATCATAGTGTCTCGGAGAGGAAATGCATCATCCCCCAGGAAGAAGTAAGGTACATGTTGGTGGTCATGGGGTAGAGGATCTGGGAGAGGCAACCCAAGGGCTCCATTTTCTGCCAATTCTTTCAGCTCTGAGTTGTCAGCCCAGATTAACTTGTAATCGGCATCTACAAGGGTCATCAGTACAATGGAATTGAAGCCCTTGTAGTTGTAATACTCTGAGCTGCTCTTGGAGGACACTTGCAAGCAATGTGTTTGCAAGCCAGTTCACTATATACAAGGGGAAAGTTCCTCCTCTGTAGAAATTTACCTAATAGGTAGCACCATTCCTCTGGAGTAGTGGGCATGTCATCACCTCTAGCAAGTACTCATCTACTTAGGTAGTAAGTTGGCCAAGGCACTAGCCACCTGTTGCAATACTACCGCTAGAGAGTTATGGGGTCTTTAGATTGGCCAGACAGTACTATATTGGACCCTTCTCTCTGGTTATGGTTCATTTTCCCTTTTCCTACATAAATACACCAAATAGTGTGGCCTATTCTTTACATATCCTCCTCTGTCCTCAAACACCTGACAACACTGAGATTACCAAACAATTCTTCTTCACCTATGGGGTTACTGCACTGTAATTGTTAAGTGGCCACTTTCCTCTTGGTAAGCATAGAAGAGACTCTTTAGCTATGGTAAGCAGCTCTTCTCAAAGAAGGTCACTCCAAAATCAAACATTTGTTCTCTAGTCTTGGGTAGTGACATAGCCTCTGTACCATGGTCTTCCACTGTCTTTGGTTAGAGTTCTCTTGCTTGAGGGTACACTTGGGCACAGTATTCTATCTTATTTCTCTTCCTCTTGCTTTGTTAAAGTTTTTACTGTTTACATAGGAAATATTTATTTCAATATTGTTATTCTTCTTAAGATATTTTATTTTGTTTTTACAACTAGGGTTATAGCTTAGCAAGTAATGATAATAATAACAATACTATGGCTTGGCAGACATCTCTTACAATGACGGACTGCATGTTATGGGGAACCCGTCATCTATCCTGCATTATGGAATAACTGCTTCCAGAGGCAACAGGCCTCAATGTCACTACAAGCTTCAACCTGAGTTCCAGGGGCTCCCTGTATCTTCTACGTTGTTCGGTGATGGTTAGACCCAATATTTCCAGCAGCTCATCTTACATCTCAGGAGGCATCCATAAAAATTTCTTGAAAGATCTTTGGTCTTCATTCCTCAATTCTACCATAAGCTGGCCATAAAGTCCAAATTGACATCTCCTTTCTATCCATGGTTTCACCCATATTTCATATTTCCTTCTTCTCTTCCTTCCTCTTCTTCTTTCTTCAACACAATGAACTGCCAATTTGACCAAATATTGCTGGTGTTGGAGCACAGTAATCTCCACCTCTCAAAGTGTGTTCTGAAATGATGAAGATGAGGAAATGTGATGACTTTATATACCTTTAGTAATAAGCTTGAAATACACATGGGATAAGTTTTCCATACGATAAGAATAAGTTATGCACAAGTTAGGTACATATTATACCTATGTCAAGATGTTATTAACTCATTACGCATACTTTCAATAAGTTTGTCATTCGTTATACACACATTAGTAGTAAGTTCATGACACCCTATCCATACACTAGCTTCACTGGGAACCTGGATACCACTGTATGAGAAGCGTACTGGACCTATGAGTAAAGTTT